>NW_007737235.1:51812-55346 GCF_000696425.1 Galeopterus variegatus | reverse complement strand
GCTGAGTAGAGTGAATATTTTACAAAAGGGGGGCTCTGTTGGGAAGAAGAGAGTGGTTTGGGGTAGGTAACTCTACCAGTCAGGGTCCCAAAAGGAAACAGATGGTTGAGGCAAAATAGGATAATTTGAGGGGACTTATTTACAAAGAGACCTGGGGCTTAGTAGCACTAAGCTGTTAACACTCTAGGCTTGAAGGAACAAGGATGGGGAGGGAACNGCAATAAAAATAATAAAAAAATAACTCAACTGATTTTTGCATATTGATTTTGTACACTGCAACTTTACTGAATCTGTTTATGAGCTCTCGGGTTTTTTTGGTAGAGGTTATGTTGGTTTTTTTTTTCCCTTTTTTTTGTCTTTTTTACTGACTGGTAATGGGATCGCAACCCTCAGTGTTGCGCCCGCACCGCGCTCAGCCAGTGAGCCGGAACCGGTCTCCACATGGGATCTGAACCCTCGGTGGGAGCGCCGCCGCGCTCCCAAGCAGCGCACTCTCCAGTGCGCCACTGGGCCAGCCCAAAGAGGTTATGTTTTCTATATATAGGATCATGTCATCCATGAACAGTGGCAACCTAACTTTGACTTTTCCAATTTGGATGCCCTTTATTTCTTTCTTTTGCCTGATTGCTCTGGCTAATACTTCCAATACCGTGTTGAATAGAACTGATGAGAGAGGGTATCCTTGTCTTGTTCCTGTTTTTAAAAGACAAGCTTTCAGGTTTTCTCATTCAGGATGATGTTGGCAGTGGGTTTGTCATATATAGCTTTTACTGTGTTGAGATACTTCCCTTCAAACAAGCAGAAAAAGAAATCACGAAAGCAAGCCCATTTACAATAGCTACTAAAAGAATAAAATACCTCAAAATAACCAAAGAGGTAAAAGATCTCTGCAATGAGAAATATAAAACACTCGTGAAAGAAATTAAAGAGGACACCAAAAAGATGGAAAGACATTCCATGTTCATAGATTGGAAGAATCAATGTAAAAATGTCCGTACTATCAAAGTGATCTAAAGATTCAATGCAATCCTCATCAAAATACAAATAACATTCTTCACCAAAATGGAAAAAAAAAATCCTAAAATTCATATTTTAAAATGACCCCCCCAAAAAGACCCCAAATAGCCAAAGTAATCCTGAGCAAAAAAACTAAAATAAAATAGAACCAGAGGCATTACACTACTTGACTTCAAAACATACTACAATGCTATAGTAACCCCAAAAGCTTGGTACTAGCATAAAAACAGACACATAGAACAATGGAATAGAACAGAGATCACGGAAATCAACCCAGGTATTTATAGCCAATTGATCATCAACAAAGGCACCAAAAACATAAATTGGGGAAAGAACAGCCTCTTCAGTAGATGGTGCTGGGAAATCTGGGTACCTGTGAATAGAGGAACGAAACTAGACCCATAATCTCATCATATAGCAAAATCAACTAAAAATCAATTAAATACTTAAGTATAAGACCTGAATCTATAAAATTCCTAGAAGAGAACATAAGAGAAACACTTCAAGATGTAGGACTAGTCAATGACTTTCTGAGTAAGACCCAAAAGCACAGGAAACAAAAGAAAAAATAAATGGGATTATATCAAACTAAATGGCTTCTGCACAGCAAAGGAAACAATCAACAGAGTGAAAAGACAACCTATGGAATGGGGGGAAATATTTGCAAACTATACATCTGAGAAGGGTTTAATATCCAGAATATACAAGGAACTCAAACAATGTCACAGTAAAGAAACAAGTAATGCAGTTAAAAAATGGGTAAAGGAGCTGAATATACATTTTTTGAAGGAAGACATGCAAAAGACCAACAGGTACATGAAAAAATGTTCAACATCATTAATCATCTCAGGGAAATAAAAATCAAAACCATATTTAAATATCATCTCACCCCAACTATACTGGTTATTACCAAAAAGACTGAGAATAACAAATGCTGGTGAGAATATGGAAAAAAGGAAACTCTTGTACACTGTTGGCGGGACTATAAATCAGTGCAGCCATTATGAAAAACTGTATAGAAGTTTCTCAAACAACTACAGATGGAACTACCATATGATCCAGCAGTATCAATTCTGTATATATACCTACAGGAATGGAAATCGAAATGTCAAAGGGATACCTACACTCCTATGTTTATCACAGCTCTAGTGACCATAGCCAAGATATGGAACCAACTTAAATGTCCATTGACAGATGACTGGATAAGGAAAACGTGGTATATATACACAATGGAATCTACTCAGGCATAAAAAAGAATAAAATTCTGCCATTTCCAGCAACATGGATGAGCTTGGAGAAAATTATGTTGGGTAAAATCAGCCAGGCACAGAAAGAGAAATACTACATGTCCTCACTCATAAGTAAGAGCTAAGAAAGAAAGAAAGACCGTAATAGAATACTGAACTTTCAGAAGGAGAGAACTTACCTATAGTTGCTAGATATGAGGAAAAGAGAGAGGGAGGGGTTAGGGAGTAATTGAGTAAGGAATAGAAATAATAATTACAATTTGTAATGATTAAACAAGCTAATAATATTGATTTTATCATCACATACTATACACAGATACTGATAGTCACCTCTGTACCCCATAAATATGTATAATCAATTATGTTTCAATTCAAAAAACTAAATTTAAAATAATAATAATAATAATAGTAATAATAATAATAATAACAACAATAATAATAATAAAGGACAACAAGGAGCAAAAGCATTGTCATTTGTTCATTCATTCAACAAATATTGATTGACCATCTACCTTGTGAGATTGTGGGTTTATTTCAATGGACCAAACAAACCAAACTTTCTACTTTCAAAAAGCTTATATTCTAGAGGTAGAATATAGATATAAAATATTATAATAATAAATAAAGCAATGAATATTATAAATGATAAATGAAATGGATATTTATAAAGGGTAAATGAAAGATACATGAATAGATAAATGACATATAAGAAAAATAAATGGAACTATGGAAAGAGGACTGGGATTGCAGGGTGGTGAGTTGGAGCTGTGAAATAAATGAGGTGAGCATAGGCCTCCTTTTGAAGGTCATGTTTGAGCAAAGACTTGAAGGAGATGAAAAAGAAGATGGTGTAGATACATGGGCAAAGTTTGTTCCAAGCAGAGAAAACAGCAGCAAAATGTCCCTCCGGCAGGACTATATCTGGCAGATTCGAGAAAGTGCAACAGTCATTATGGATGGGTCAAAAGAAGTGAGAAGGGGGGTAGTACTCAGACAGCTAATTAAGGACAAGTGCCCACTGGGCTTTCTGTACAGAATTTGAGAGAAGCAAAGAACCATCAGATGGTTTGAGTAAAGATCTGAGATGATCTGCTGTGTTTTAATTCAATAACTCTGGCTTCTGTATTAATAATAGATTCTAGAAGGGCAAACATGAGAGTAGGGAGACCATTTAGGAAGCTGTGTGGGGTAATTTGGGTTTGGTCAGGGAGATAGCATAATCATTAATATTTTTCAGCCAATACTTTTTTTTTTGTCTTTTTTCGTGTCC
>NW_007737235.1:3481-51078 GCF_000696425.1 Galeopterus variegatus | reverse complement strand
GGGAGCGCCGTCGCGCTCCCAAGCGGCGCACTGTAGCAGTGCGCCACCGGGCCGGCCCCAGCCAATACTTTTTAGAGGATAGAATATATCAAATTTATCATGCTCATAAATCATTTTTATATTTTTTGATCAACTGCTTTTGTTATAATTGAATGGACTGTTTTCTTTCAAAACTAAATTTAACCTTAAAGCAATTTTTTTTTATTTTTTTAATCTGATGAGTATTTATAATTTTCAATCTTAAAGTGTTTATTTATGGACGTTTGTCCTACCACATTTCCTTAGATTCTACATTATTTTACATGATCATTTATCTCTATTTGTTAAGCTCATAGAGGTAAAACTCTAAACCTCTTATGACATTTTCTTGTGAAAAAGACACTACATGATTGTTGTGTCATTTTAAATCCTATTCTGATGTACACTAACTCCTTGGTTAACAGCATCAGTAAGCTCAAATAATGTATTTGTCACAGAAATCACCATCAAAGATAAGGATAAAACATTCTTTACGTGGCAGCACAGTTTTGCTACAAGTGGCTGATGGTTAATGGGATAATGTTGAAAAAAATTAAAAACAAAATATCTGTGTATAAATGTACATGTACATATGTATGTATGTGCATATGATGTGTGTGTGTGGGTGTGTATAGCTAAAGTGTTATTGTCTGGAAGCAATTCTATTAAATACCCTTATGTAAAAAGTTAACACTTTTTCTTTCTTTTCCAGTTTTAAGAATATTATTAATAAATGTATACATCCACTGCTGTATTTGTGAATTTTTGTGTGAAAATGCTTAAATCTTTTTAATGAGTCAAAGGCAAGCGATACGATTTGTGAGCTCATGACTCATAGTCCTTTGATCTGTCAAGTTTTGAATTTCTGTTTCTACGGAGTGATGATTCTACTGATATGCCTTATTATCAATATATCGGCAAGCAACCTAAACTGGATAAATTACTGTGGTATCAGAGAAGGCTTTGCGGCTCTATTACAATGGCACATTTTCACAATAACTATTTATTTTAAGAATTGTAGATAGTAATTTCCTATATGTGAATGGGGTTTTAAAACAATTATTTAAGGTATTTTATATAATTTTAATATTATTTTAAGCTTTTTTTTTATTCACTGAAGTCTATGCTTTTTCCGATTTTCTTAGTTTTTAATCTCACATACGTTTTCTGTTCCAGGATCCCATCAAGAACAGCCCAATACATTTTGTTGTCATGTCTCCTTAGGCTTCTCTGGGCTGTGACAGTTTCTCAGACTTTCCTTGCTTTAGATGACCTTGGCAGATTGAGAAGTACTGATCAAGTGTATTACAGAATCTCTCTCAATTGGAATTTTTCTAATTTTTTTGTGATTAAACTGTGATTATGGGTTTTAAAGAGGAAAAACACAGAGGTAAAGTACCATTCTCATCACATCTTATCAAGTGTGCATACTCTCAATGTTACTGATCACTGATGTTGAGTTTGATTGCCTGACCTGGGTGATGTTTGCCAGCTTTTTCCAATGAAACATTACTCTCCTTTTCCCCCATTCCATGCTGTACTCTTTGGAAGGGAGTTATTATGTACAGCCCACACTTAATGGATGGAAGTTTATGTTCCACCTCCTTGAGTGTAGAGTATCTATATAAATTATTGGAATTCTTCTACACAGATGTTTATTTTCCCCCATTCATTTATTTACTCAATAATTGATTTATATCAGTATGGATTTATGCTGCTGAGGTTTTTCATTAAGTATGATTGTGTTCCTATGGATATGGATGTTTTCTGGTGTAGTTTACTCAGAATGTGGAAAAACTCATATTGGTTCATGAAATCTATACTTGATTTCCCAGACTAATATGCAAACTGTGTCTCAAGGAGCCACATAAATATTATTATTATTTTTTTTATCTACTCAGTCGCTGTGCCATTTGTCTATAGAATTAGAGACTTCTCAAGTGGATTTATTGACCACTGTTCAGGAGCTCATCCTTGGTCTGAGTTCTGACAGATTTAAAATTTAGAATTTTATCTCCTGTAGTGGATTGAATTGTGCCCCCCCAACTCACTGAAGCTTGATTTGCTGTCCCCAAAGTTTTATGTATTAGAAACTTAGCCCCCACTGTGACTGTTAAGAGGGTGGGACACCCTATAATGGCAACTAAAAGATGAAGCTTTGAAGAAATGATTGGATTGTAGGATTGTACAGTAGTTAATGGATTAAAAGTGGTGGTCAGGGGCATGGTTCTGAGGGCTTTAAAAGAAGAGGAGAGTCTGTCTTTCACTTTCTCTGCTCTGCCATTTCACAATGTGATACCATGCATCACTGAAGTCACCATGAAGACCCTCACCAGATGTGTTCCCTGGACTTTGGATTTAGGAGTCTTTGAAACAGTAAACAATAAATTTTGTTTTTCTTTATAAATCACCCAGTTTCAGGTATTTTGTTATAAGCAACAAAAATGGATTAATACATCCCTTTACCTCAAGGTTTCTAACCCTCTTTGGCTTGGTAAAAAGTCCTCTTCCCTATTTTCTGTCATTTACTCCTTACTCTGAATGATTTCTTGTGACTTTCTTGGTAATATATTGGTAAATGGATGGAAGCCTATTTTTTCTTTAATCATCTTTTGATATGAATTCTGAGCACTTGTGTCTGGATGGATTTTATTGCTGTTTCTTAAGAATCTCCTCTACTACTATGAAAGTTTTTAATATGATGTTAGCCACTTTTATGCCTTTAATTTTCTAATAGTAATTATGAGGTTTAAGTTTTATCTCTCTGATTCCCTCCAGCAGCTGTTTCAAGATTGACCTTCTTTGACTTCTTTATGCATATGAGACCTTTGAAGTCCTTTTCTTTATAATTCTTTCTGAATATCATTGAACTTGTGTGTTAAAAGTGAATTGCATATTGTGATAGCCACCTTGATTTCTCCTTTGAACTTTCAAAGCTTTATTTTTCCAATTTTTTGACCAATGATGTATTTTAAATGATTTTTATCCCAATTCCACTTCACTAATAAAAAACACATTAAATGTTTATGTGTTAAAAGTGAATTGCATATTGTGATAGCCACCTTGATTTCTCCTTTGAACTTTCAAAGGTTTATTTTTCCAATTTTTTGACCAATGATGTATTTTAAATGATTTTTATCCCAATTCCACTTCACTAATAAAAAACACATTAAATGTTTTCTATTTGCTCAGTACAAAAGATGAGTTTTATTACACTAAATCCTTTACTAAGATTACAAATCAACATTGGTCATTTTGAATATATTGCTAAGCATAACAGTGCAATGTGTGATATTATATACCTCTAAAAGATGGAAAAAATATTTTAATTAAAATATGCACTGTATAGATGTTATTTGTGTGTATGTATAACAGGAAATGGTCATTCTATATATGCACTGGACTATATAAAATATAAAATATTTTACATTGAGATGTACTTTTTTTTCGCTTTGCTTCACAGATACCCTCTGATTGTCTACAAAGAATTAATAATATTCACTATTTGAGCCAAATTGCTTTTTTTTCTGCTATACTAATGGTTACAGTTTATACTGCATGCTTTATTTTCAAATATTAAATGTTAGAAAAGTAAATCAAATTAACTGGCCCATATAATTACAATGCTTTTAACATAAAATATTAACACTAGAATAAATTCTGGATTGTCTAGAATTACATTTTATCAATATTGGAAATTAAACTTATACTTTTTATTTTTATTTATATTATATTTTACATATTTGTTGAATAAATTCTAAGATTTTAAAAATTGTCATTCCTTACTTGCTGTTCAAGCAAATGAAGCAAGAAAGAATTCCATCTCATATATCTCTCTCCAAAATATGTTCAAAGAAGCCAAAATCCTTGGAGCATTACTATTTATTTTAAAGAGTAGTCTTAAGCATAATAGGGAATATTGTATCATTTTAATGATATAGAAACTTCAAACGTCTTTTAAAGGCAACAGATTTAAATTTATTTTTGCTTATCCATCATAATTAAAGGAAGCAAGTTTCTATCTGAGAGTATTTTCAATATGCCTTAGGAACTCCCATCAATGCTAGTGATCTGTTAATGGTCACAAGAGTACTGAGGACAGCATAAGAAAGTGACTCTGTGATAGAACCATTTTATTTCTGAATCGTATAAACATTAAAACATAAAACATGAATTGATATTTATTGAAAATTCACTGTACCAGAAAAAAAATGTATTACATTTTTCCAAAGGGTATCAAAATAATTTACAAATTTTATATATGTCTTAAATAAATACTTGCTTAACCAAGTATTCATTTTTTATTATTTCATTACTAAAGCCCTACTATGAGTAAAGCAATTTTCATAGTGTTATAAAAGGTAAAGGTGGATAAATAAAAAAAGAAGAAAAGCTTTAAAAATATTTACCATATTCCATTCACTGATTGTTACATGACTTCACAAAAACTATATTATTAAAGTAAATTAAAATAACAGGCTTAGAAGTGTGAATTATTAAGCCAGCATCAGGCCAGTTAATTAAAGTTATGAAATTAGCAAGTGACACAATAGGAATTTGAACCCATATAGGCTATCAAGCAAATACAAGTATAACAATAATAACAAAATTTATTGATATTATTCCTATTTAGTAACTCCTATATACCAGGTATGCAAATAGTTTCATATATGTTCCTTCATTTGCTACCTCCAAGAAATCTTAGATTTAAGGTCATTATTTCCATGTTACAGGTAAAATACTTGGGTGTTAAATAATTAGCTAAGTTATTAGGTAATAAAATGAGTTACAATGTGAACTCAGATTTATCTGTGTTCAAACCATGTGCTGTTCAGTTCCATGACCAAAAATTCAATCTATTATATTCTTGAATGAGGAAAATTCCATATGGGAAGACAATTTGTTCTGTGCATTTCAGAGGACAGGTTACCCTGATCAGGCTCAGTACTTGGTGATAGCAGAACTAAATTACTTTGAAGATGCTGTAAGATTAAGATTAACATATAGCAAATGTATATTGGCCTGAACTTAATAAAACTCTCTGTGGCAGGCTGTGAACAAAGAAATTGCATGCCATGAAACTATAACAGATGTTCTATAGAACTTAGACACCTATGTAGAAAAGTTAGCTGATATAATCCTGCTTAAATTCAATAGTGTAGATGCATTAGGGGGTCAACCAATTTCCAACAGAAAGAAATGTGTATAATTGTGAATCAAGGATTCAGATAAAGGTAAATTCAAATGATTTATGTAGACTATTATGATACATTGCTATTATCACTTAATGCCTGTCTGGTTTTTGTTTTTGTTTTGTTTTGTTTTATTATTTTGGAATTAATTTGGTTGATGTGGAAATTTGACATTACATTAAGAGCAAATATGGCCTGGGTAAATTAAAGAGAGCATTTTTGTTAGAGTGTTCATGATTGAATATCTCGTAAATTACAAAAGTAAGACCCACAACATATACCTCTCTGAATCTAAGCTTTCTCATTTTCCAAATCACATAGAGGATTTCATGGCCACTTTTATGAAATATCTTTTAAGATCCAAGGACACAGTGCACATTATCTGAGTATATCATTACTTACATCCCGTGTCTACATTATCATCTTTCTCAGAAAGGTGGCATGAGGAATTAAGAACTTAAATAATAGTTTCTTAATTAGCAGAGTTGGAGAGAAGGGATTCAGATATTTTATTTGAGTATTTTCTTCAAGAAGACTGCATAATTTAATCAGGTAATTATGGCATTTCCAAGGTAATGTAGATGGAATTTGAATCATAGGACTTTATGAAATAGATTAATAATGGAATAATTTTTAGATAATTTTCGCTAGTAATCATTGTAAATTTAAATAAGAGGTCGCTCTTTAACAGACAAGGAATAGATTTCAGCAAACAAAAGGAGACCAAGCGCTACCAGGTCCATTACACACAAGATCTCTCTCCATAAGCTGACTCATTGCAAACCCAGGCCATGGATGGAGAAAAAGAGCAGGGCAGGTTGAATGCATTATACATATTGAAGTATGGCCAGTATGCAAAACACCTAGATCTGAAACTATGCTACATAGTCATTGTAGAAGAATCATTGAATAACTATAGCTGTAGTTCAGTGGGTTTCAGCTGTTCCTGGCTATACCCCACATCCGACCCTTGCCATCAGTTCTACTCTGACCGAAAGGAGCTAAGCTCAACAGAATGAGGTGTTTTCTTCAAAGTTAGGGCTAATGCTAAGGTTCAGACAGCACAGTAGATATGCTAGGGCCATACTCACTGGCTGGCCATGCAGATGGAGTCATAAATGGTGCCAGTGCCTAGTGCTGATATTACACAGGTCTCAATTTCTTGGATTCTAACATACTTATTTGTGAATAGAGATTTGTTCAAATTTGTTGTCAGACCTAAATTAAGTTCTACAGGTAGACTAATAAAATATAAATGGTGTTCATAATTATTCTTATAACCCATAGCAACTATTATGAACACCTGTGGGAATTTGTACATCATCTAAAATTTTGGTCATGGGTGATATACCCATTCTTTCCTTGTCTAAAGAAAATAATTATTTTGTAAGTGTTGTTATGTACACTATACCCGAGGTAGCATTAGTACTAAGTATTCTATATAAGTTTAAGTAACTTGGCTTAGGTTACAGAGCTAGTAAAATGGAAGAGATATTTAAAAGTTAGACTACCCTGGAAAGGCTCTAAGTTGTGAATAAAGTTAAATCTATCAATGAAAACAAGAAAAGAATAGAGGAGCTTGTATTAGGGAGGGAGTGTCAGGATTATCCCATCTAAAACATAGAACCAAAGGCATTTATAACATATTACAATGCCCTTTTCTAACATGCTATAGTTGAAACTTTGAGTTCATGGTTTAAATTCTCTGGAAAGTATATAAAAAGTGCCTTATTTTGAGGAAATAAATGTACCTTGACTCTCTTAGGACTTGATGTTTTTCTAGTGAATAGGAAATAGGTAAGGCACTATATGTCAGAAATGAGGGATAAAGGGATATATTTTGCTGTCTATAGAGAGCAAATGTATTCCGCTAAATGTACTCTGCTAAATTACTCTCCACATGCTCTTAAAGGGTATTTAAAAATTCACGAAAGGCCTAGAAATATACTGTGTGAAATATACAAAATACTCGTAACTCCTGTTCTGTGCATTTGAGATAATATTTTCTTTAGATGGGACATAAAAAGTATTGCTCTCTCACAGAACTTTTAGAAGTAATTCCAGAATCCCCAAGAGCAAATGTAAAGATATCTTCTCACATGAGAAAATTTAGATCAATTATGTATGACCTGTTCTCATCATATGTCCTTCTTGTATAATCATCTTCTCCTCACTGAATCACTTTATTTTATGGTATTTATATAGTTTAAAATTACTTTCTTGTTTAAACAGTTTATAGACATTTTAAACACATTGCTAAAGGAAAGATATAGAAAGGGATAATAAGATAAATTAATATGTACAGGGATGAAAAATAAAGGGTAATAAAATATTAATGGAGTATACAAACATTTTGACTGAGAATTATGGCACTGTAAAAAAATATATGCATGTCACATTTATATCATATTATTTTATCTCTAAACAATCCTTGCAGATACATACCATTGTCTCCAAATTCAGGAAGAATTAAGTAACTTGCTCAAGATATCAAAACTATTAATTATGGGATAAAGACATTAAATACAGATGTTTCTGGTTCCAAAAGCTCATGAGGCTTTGAAGCCTGGACTATTTCATGAACCTTTTAACCACACATTTTAGTTCTCGCCCCCTTTTCTCCAAAATTCTCTACCTATTACCACTGAGATAATCATAAAAACAGCTTAAAACTTCTTAAAAATATTTAAATGCAATTTTTTTTCCCTCAAACATCTTTTGTGCTTCTCTTATTCCCTCTACAGAAGTCCCAAAGTTCCTTTACTGGACTTCAATGAATGCACATCATCTAGCCACATTTTACTTCCCTATTCAGCACATTTCCTTTGCATGGGCCACATGTTTTATTCAAATTGGTGTCTTTCTCAGCACTGACTCATGCCTTGTATATGTCTGCCTCTGTGTTTTTTTTCCAACATATCATCTCTCACTCATCTTTTAATTTTGCTACCCTTTTAGACCTAGCTCAACACAAACCATCATTAGCAATCCAATATTGTGATAGGAAAGGTCATGCTGCTTAGCTTAGCATTCCAGATCATTTTTAACATATTCCCAAATTTTCCAAACTTCCTTTTCTGTTTTCTTACCTGAATGTTCCAATAATTACATTCAATAGGCTCTATTTGCTTATTTCTATATATGTAAAATCCACTTTCATTTATTAGTACTTGCTCACAATGTTCCCCCAATGTGCAGTGTCATTCCTCTGCTCTTCACTTACATGTGTCTTACTCATTCCCCAGGACTCAGTTTACCACCACCACCACCCACTCCCATTGCCCTCACATCCTTCATGTCTTTCTCCCTCTGCTCTCTGTGTTATTGTTTGTAACTTTAATTTCAGCTATTTAATTAATAATTTTATGAATTTCTGTATAATTCCCTAATGTAGACCATATGTTCTTTCAAAGAAAGAATGGCGTCGAATTTGTGCCCTCACTTTTATTTCTAATACATCTTTAATTCATTTCCTGGTTACAGCATTTGATCAAAAAGCTATATTAACATAAGAAAATTTACCTTGAATTACTTGCCAAGGGAAAAATTCACCAAGTACTTTGAATAGCAAAACTCTTTCAGGATTTCTAATATTTTCTATATATCAATGTTAAAAGAATC
This sequence comes from Galeopterus variegatus, assembly GCF_000696425.1. NCBI lineage: Eukaryota > Metazoa > Chordata > Mammalia > Dermoptera > Cynocephalidae > Galeopterus > Galeopterus variegatus. Next base: position 42,247 of record NW_007737235.1, on the reverse strand, counting down.
AAATATATGTCTGAGTTAAATGTAAGCATTCAAATCATCATGGTGGTTGGCAGTCATTACTCTGATATAGCCAATAATTAATAACTAAAATTAAAGTTATACTACCCTGTGTAATATTGGATGAGTCAAATGTGAAATTTTAAAATAATTTATTAAAATTACTAATGACAGAAATCTTTTGTATTTTCTTTTATTTTCTTGGAAAGAAAATAAAATCTTTTATTTTCTTCTTTCTGAAGAAAAAAAATCACCTTGCAGTATGGATATATATTTATACTATTAAAAGTTGTTACATTATTATTTATAATTATAATTTAAAGTAGTTAAGACTGGAAAGGCTTTACATATGTACCTACATCCATGGAATTTTCTGGAATATTAATCATATTGTACAATTACTAAGCACAATATAGATTATATTCATTACCCTGTGAATGAGAGAATACAAGTGAGAATGTCAGAGTTTTTCAATTTAGATTTATGATCTTGAATGTGTACATGAAAATTTAAAGTTAAGAATAAGGAACAGTGAAGGAAAACTTAGGCTTCTTGTTGTGCACATTGCATTTTTTTTTTCTATCCACGTGACTAGGGATGACTTGACTTAGCTTTTCAGGACAAGTTAGTCTCTAAACCCATTTTTATGCGGCCTTTTTATCAGTGTCCACCTCTGGGGAATTCTTTTTAAGTTGCAGCACAGAAGTGTCTTAGTGATGCCACATGATTTTTCCCTGAACTGTGTGAAGAACAGTAATTATATGATATTGTGGACATCCCAACAATGAGAACAGTGTCAGAAATAAGGGATAAAGTTCCAAAGATGTAATATTTCTATCTCATGTCCATTTGGTGCCAGGTTCCTGAAGTCTACTTACAAACACTTTTCTATGTCACACTCCTGATGCTCAGCTTACCTATTTTCAAATAGCAGAAATAAAACAGTGGATGCATTGTGCAATGGTCTGACCTCCTGTTTTTAGAATGGATAGTTTATGACAAATAAATAACTCCCATCCTGCTCCCTAAACACAAAGACCTTCAAGGGTTCCATCACTTAATTGGAAGCAATTCATTGTGAGTATTCTCTAGACACCTGAATTTTACTGTTGTTATTATTCAAAAGAAAATGGTTTCTAAAATGTTTGAACATTTATTTGGGTCACAATCAAATGTTCAGCCGCAATAGTCTGGAGGATGAAATGGTGGTTTAGGTTATATAGGATCACATTTTAAATGATTAAAATTTAAAGAATTTTATCATTTGATATTGAAGTTATTTTTATTGTGAAATGTTTGTGGGATAAAAAGTTTTTGATAGTGTTTTTAAGCATAATTTTTCTGCCAATTTGAAAGTAGACATTCTAAAAATGAAAACATTATTTTTAATAGGTGAGAAATTTTGTCAAAACAATAGCAATAGGGACTTTTCAACTATGAAGACAATAACATTGTCCATGCTGCCAGTATGGGTCTGGCCATCACATCTTAGGCATGAGTGGTGACAATTTGTTTTGTACCCCATGAATATTCAGAACCAATAAAAACAAAACAAGACATTAAAAAGAAAAAAACAAGATTCTATTTTGTGTACCAACAGAGCAATAAAGAAAACATGGAAAAGATCTCAGTAGTAAATCACCTTATCTGTTTGACTTTCAGAATTCATTGAGCTTGGTAAAATGAATTCTTTACAAAGTCCTCTTGATAATGAAAAAGGTACCTTGGAATAAATAAATCACTTGTTTGAGGAAAATTACCATTTTAATTCTCTAAAGTAATTTTATTCATTATTTATTTCTTTACCTTTAGCTTTTTTACATGGACTCTAACATGTTATAATTTCACAAAAAGTAACCTTCCCCAATAAGTAATAAATTTGTCTAGAGTCATGTATTAGTCCATTTCTGTTGCTTATAGCAGAAATACCTGAAACTGGATAATTTGTAAGAAATAAGATTTATTTCTTACAGTTTTTGAGGCTGGGAAGTCCAAAGTTCAGGGAACATATCTGTAGAGGTTTGTTGGTTGTGGCTCTCCATTAACACAGGGTATCACATGGCAAATGGTTGAGCAAGAGAGAGCTAATCTCTATACTTGCTGTCCTTTTAAAGTCATCAGAACCATGCCTATTATTCCATGATTGGATCATTCCATTCACAAAGGCATAGTCCTCACAATCTAATCACCTCTTATAGGCCGCATCCCTCTTCACACTCTTACAATATGGATCAAGCTTCAGTGAGTTTTTGGAGTACATTCAATCCACAGCAAGCCATATTTTATAAAATGTTCTTTTTAGCTGGTTATTCCATCAGAACAACCTTAATGGAAATACAAAATACAGTTCATGCTTCTCAAGTATCTATATGAAAAAATGCATAGACCACTATATTGTGTTAATGGAGCATCTGGTCTCAGGAGGCCTGGATCCAAGTCCAGCATTGCTACTTTCTGAAAATGAATTTTGGCAAGTCATTTAATCTCTCAGAGTTTAAGGCTTTTTATCTATTAAACAGTTGTCCCAATAATTAAATAAGTTTATGCCCTTAAAATTATAAGCAATATGTAAAGTGACCATTATTATTTTTAGTCTCTGTAGAATTTTGGCAAGTCATTTAATCTCTCAGAGTTTAAGGCTTTTTATCTATTAAACAGTTGTCCTAATAATTAAATAAGTTTATGCCCTTAAAATTATAAGCAATATGTAAAGTGACCATTATTATTTTTAGTCTCTGTAGGTAAACTGGTTAAAATATGTGTGATGCTGTATTTCATTTTTAAGGATATGCAATCAACAGAGAATTTGTTTTCATTTTAGCTATTTCCATTATTGTTAATTCCATGAGTAAAAGAATCCTCAGTTTTGTTTACTCTACAAGGAGCAAGTGCTCAATAAATATTTATTGAGTAAATAAGTAACCTATAATTATACTCTCAAAGTATAAAATCACTATAATGAAATATACCTTAAGTAGACCACAGTATTGAACCTTTTGACTCATTGAGATAAAGATCACAGGTTTTTGCCTAAGCACAGTCATTAACAATCAAGACACAAAAATATTGTCCCACAGAATGAATAAAAAAGAGTAACTTCTAAGATATGTCTGTTTTAAATTCTGACAGAGAAGTGCAGGCTGGAATGGTGTAGACTTCTTGTCTTGCCTTCCTTTAACTTCACAGTGCAACTAATTTACCTTCATCAGTAGGTTTATCTCCTTACTCGAGTGTGGAACCAGATTTTTTCTTAGGCTAGCAACATTTAAGCAGATTTAGATTACCCTGTAAGCTTGAAGTCACTCCTAACTTAACCACAAAACCTATTTTTTCCCAGAAACCCCAATTCTTTAAGGACTTGACTACTGGAAGAATAATGAAAGAGATGATAATTCATTTGCAGGGGGGAGAGGTCAAGAAGAAAAAAGATGATCTCATGACAACAAGATGTTGGGAAAATGGGATAGTAAGGTCAAAACTGGAATTTTTTTAAGACCATATACAGGATGCATGTGAAACCAAGAAAGGTGTGCATGATTTTTTAACCCATCTTGTGAACTGCTTTTCCTGTATGATGCCCTTTCTTGTTTTAGGAACTGCAAACAGATCTCACTGATAACCGTCCTTTATCTCCATAAAGCCTTCTGTCAACTGTCTGCTCTTTGAACATGCACTTAACTACCTGCATTATCTTTATTCTGAGGTCACACACCATATTGCCTCTTTTTAACTAACAATTTTATGGTTTCAACTGTTCCTTTCTTCTGTAAGGTAGTTTCATATATAATATAGTATTTGTAATCTGGAATGTGTACTCTCAGGATATTGAACTTAGCATGGCTCCATGGCCAGATTTATATATTTGATAGTCTCATTAGAATATATGGCCTTGCACTTATAATCCAGAATAAGTTAATTATGAGGAAAAGACATTTTAAAGGGTTTTAAAATGAGGGCCTAGGTGTAAGAAAAGACTCCTTAGAATTGGACAACTATTTGGATATGGGGACTGAAGTATGTAGAAATGTCAAATGTGATGTTCGGGATCAACACTCAATAATTTGAAGTAAGGCACTAATAGGAGTAGGAAAGGCAGAAAACCCATTTCTCTGAAATTATAAAATTTGATTTGCATGCACTTTTCACATAAAATGGTAGCCATGTCTGACCTCTGTGTCTAATGTAACTATAGAAATGGGTAGAGTCAAATATAGACCATACTCCCTTTGAGGGAAGACTTACCCATTGCTGCAATCCTTTCCAAAGAAGGAAAGGAGCCTTCTGTTGTTTCCCAGGGCAGTGTAGTATTCGAATGACGATTTTTTTTTTAAATCTCGCCTTCATCATCTCACTTTTTCTTCACCATATGAGGAGGCATAATTTTCTTCTTTTTTTTTGGCAGCTGGCCAGTGCAGGGATTTGAAATGACATCATTTTCTAACGGGAGAAAAGGGTGAGAGCCAGGCATCTATTAGGCCATATTAATCAATGAAAGATTCCCCACACACACACATACACACACCACCACCACCACCCAACAACAAAAGCAACAGAAGCTTCTCTTTGATAATTTCTCTTCCAACATATTCATCAGGTGCAGTAGGCACATTGTCTGGGGCGTACAGTACTTTCAGAGACTCACAGAATGTGTTTAGATTTATTTTAAAATCAGATGAGAGTAGCTAACTTTTAGGTTGAAGAAAACATTTTAACATACAAGATAGTGCATTCATATTTATGCCAATATAGCAATACATTATAAGTTTTAATATTTTTGTGGAGAAGGGGTCCCATAAAAGCAAAGTTCCTAGTACCACAAAAATCATAGTGCAGCTCTCTGATGCCAGATTTTTGAAGCAGACCAAGAATTTCCATGTGGCTAGGTGGCTAAATTCCTAACTCCACAAATCCTACAGAAGGGCTTAACATTTAGATTTGGGAGTAAGCAGCAGACAGCTTAATTTTGGCCTCAGGTCCTAGCCATTTCTTCTAACAGAGTATATCAAAATCCCTGTATTTGCAAGTTAGTAGGCAAGCTGGAATGTTATACTATAACAGCTAATAAAAGTGATGCTATTATTTGACACTTTTCTAGCTTGTTGTGGACATAAGCCTGAGTAGAGAATTAGTGAATGATTAAGTTCTCTATACTTTCATAAACACTGTGATTTGTTAACAGTAAATTACTGAGCCACTGCAGCCAGGGATTAAGTAAAATATTGACATTACAAGTATTATTATGCCTTCATTTCTGCCAGATCAGAGACATGATCATTAATTTTATGTGTCAGCTCAAGTGGAGGCTAAGGGATTCTCAGACAGCTGGTAAAGCATTAGTTTTGGATGTCTGTGATGGTGTTTTGGAAGAGATTAGCATTTGAACTAGTAGACTAAGTAAAGAAGATCCATCCTCACCAATATTGGCAGGCATCATTCAATCCACTGAGGGCCTGCCTGAATAGAACAATTCACTCCTTGAGCTGGGATATCCATCTTCTCCTGCCTTGGCAGTCCTGGTTCTCAGGCCTGCTAAGAGGACTGGGACTAATGCTATCTCCCCTCTTCCCCACACATTCATACTCAAACTGGGAGTTACCCCACTGGCTCTTTTGGTTCTCAGACCTTCAGATTCAGACTGAATTAAAACACTGGCTTCCCTGGTTCGCAGCTTGCAGAAGGAAAATTGTAGGGCTTCTTGACTTCCATCATGTTGTGAGCCAAATCTCATAATAAATCGCCTCTTATATATCTATGTAAATCCTATTGGTTCTGTTTCTCTCGAGAACTCTGACTAGTACAGAGATTTATGCTCAGGGTGGGTGCATTTAGATCTATGCCTATTGTCTTCTAAAAACCAGGATAAACTGTACTAAATTTATGATAGAACAGCCCTCCCTCTCTTTACATCATCTCTCACATATATGTACCAACATTATATAGCAATGGAACAGAGAAACAAAATTAAGAAGGAGATAGAAGATTAGACTCTGATTAAAAAAAAAATAGAGAGCTTCAAGTTAACCAAAAAGACAAATAAAATATTTCCCTCATAAGACATACCAAGTGGCAGGTGTTCAACAGAGTAATCAAGAGAAGCAAATGCAACTGTTAAAAAATGTAATTAAGAGTATGAAGTCTAAATGCACAGAAGATTTTTAAAATAATGCTGTGATTAATAATAATTTTCCTGCAAAAATTGCATTCTTGCATAGACAAGTGTATAACAAAAGCTCAGAACCTGAAGCAAAGTCACAACAAATGTGGTCTGGATGGCACAAGAAGAGAAATCTGGCCCAGAGAGAGCATACTTTTAACTATATCTGGTTTCATGCCTAGAAATGTGAAATTAGAAATTGATGTGTGAACCACTAAAGGATACTTAGAGTGTGTGACATAATAATATTAATAGAAGACATAAATTAGTAGAAGACAATAATTTTATACTAGTAATTTTGTTGTCTTTGTGAAGTCCAAAATAAATAATTTAAGAAGCTGAATTTTGATTCACAGAATGTAGCCACTCACACAGAACATGTTCCAAATAGGAGTTACTTTAGAAGAGTTTTTAAAACTTCTTAAATTGACTATTTTTTAAGGTAGATTGACTATGATAAGATATTACAAATACAGTTTTACTTCCTTATATAAGATCTCAGTTTAGCAGTCCTTGGAGAATAATTTAAAACAGGGAGTAAATCCATTCCCTTTTATTTTATTTCTTCAGCTTCTGATTAGAAATGTGTAATGTAAGCTGTTGCTTATATAAGATCTCAGTTTAGCAGTCCTTGGAGAATAATTTAAAACAGGGAGTAAATCCATCCCCTTTTATTTTATTTCTTCAGCTTCTGATTAGAAATGTGTAATGTAAGCTGTTGTTAATAACCATCATAACAAATAAATAAAAATAAAACAAGTTTCATCTGGATTTTAGTCAGAGAATATATCTTTGCATATAGGCTGCTGGCCTCTGGAGTCAGTGACTAATTTCTGCGTCATGATTATCTGCTGTTCTGGTAAGACACGAAGATAAAATAAACGTTCAGTACACACTTGGTAAATAGCTGAGTACTGAGTAACTTCAATAGTCCAGCACACTTATGAGATTTTTGCCAAAAAATGTAAACTAAAATATTTTGCCTTGTGTATCTGGATGTTTATTTCTAGGTATACTTCTGTCACTACTACAGAGGATGTTGACCTATAACCCACCATCCTGTTAAACCCACTGAGTAATTCTGATGGTTTGTTAGGCATCTACATTAGATTTTAGATTTGCTAAGTAAATGATTGCATTATTTGCAAATAGTGACACTTGTAATGCTTCCTTTAAAAAAAAATCTATGTTTCTAATCTATGAATTCAACTCTGAGGCACCTTTTACATTTCTCCTCGTGAAACATTTGAAAATTCCTATGACAAATTTTAAGCAAGTGACAGTAGAGTGTTTTGAGGAAGAGACCAATTTTCCTAATGTGTCCAATTTGTTTGAGGCAGGTCTGCATGACTGAGTGAATTTGATCTGTTTTATTGCATCCCTCTTAACATTTTGTCCAGACTATTTTATAGCTTTTGTATTTCTCTTTGAGATATAGTTATTGGTGAATTTTGGAATTTTTACTAATAAACTGGAAGATTGAATATAAAGTCTATGTTTTACTTTCTTCTACATTTCCTGAAACTATGGTGACATCAAAGTTTATATTTTAGAAGGAAAAAAGTGACTAAACATAATCAAGTGCATTTTAATTGAAATCAAAATTGGTTGAGTAGAGAAAGCAAAGCATTGTAAAAGCTAAGCCCAGACCATTTTCCAAGATCAGATTTGTTTCCAAAGCTCCCTCATTATTCCCTTTTTCTAAAGGGCTGTCTACAAGAGGAAGAGAGGCTGTAATGAACCCTCACCAATCAAAAGACAAAATTTATCCCCAAGAAAGATGACAGTGCTTATTCACAGGAGCAAGCTATGTGAACCAGCACTACTCAATCCATCACCAACTCTGCATGCTGGAAATACCTCCCTCCGTTAACATGTAAAAAGACTTGGGCCAGTGGTATTACTGGCACCAGCATTCATACAATTATGAATGTCCTTATTCTGGAAGTATTTTTCAGTAAAATCTGTGATTTCATATATTTTTATTATTATTTTCAAATTAGTTTGGTGGCCAAAGACTCGCTACATGTGAGTGCTCCAACAGAGGCTGGCAGAGATGTTTTTGTATTAGAAATAAATGAGGTATTTTCTATGTGCAAAAAAAAGTTTGTTTTCAATTCCAGCAACTGTGCGTGCTGTACTTTATTTTATACTCACAGCCTGTTCAATCCAAAGTGTCATTTGACGTAGAGAGCAGTGCAGTGGGCTGCACTCTTTTCAGCCTGAAAAACAATTTGGTGCAGTTGGAACTTCTTTTTAAGCTGTGGCAGGTTAGGGAGTCCCTTGCTAATACAATTCTCCTAAATGATTGGCTGAGGCATTTGCGTTAGCTTAATTGTACATTTGCCCTTTGACTAAAATCAGAGATTAACTCCCCTCCCTGGGAACTGCATCTTAAGCTAGTAAGAAGTTTGACTGCACATGCTAATTAGGTCTTTTTTATTTCATATTACCATGGGGTTTTTACCTTGACAACAACACACAGTTCCATTACGTTCCTTTTTAGAAAAAATTGTCCCTTCATAATTTATGTAAGGCTGTCTCTGTCTTATGTTCATAGTGACTCAGTGGTTGTGATTGTACATTGTGTAGGAGGTTGACCAGCAATTTAGCTATAGCCATCCTACATAGCACCTTGCCCTTTCCCTTTTTCATCAGGTCAACTTTAACACAGCATGGCTTTGTCTTAACAAAGACAACGTGCTGAAGATCTCAGTGATGGCTCATCAGTAGAGTCACACAATTCTTGCTTGATCCAGCCTTGTGGAATATTTCAGAATTCTCAGCATTACCTAAAAACATCTTCAGTTGTTTTATTCAAATGCCATTCTTGAACATAAATATTTGTTACCATAAAAGCTAAGAACATATGATGTAATAGCATACTAAGAGCTTAACTTGAAAACGTCAAAATAAAAATGGTCATAATGGTATTCAAAACCACATAGAACCTCATGTTCCACTGTAGTATAAGTTTTTCTTAGTGAACAGTAGAGTAGTAATTATTAAGGGTTGTTTGAGGGAATAGTATTTATTTCCTCTTTTTTTCTGAGTATTTTTGTTGTTGCTGTTCTTTAGATCCTTTGTAACCTGTTCCCAGAAGAGAAAGGAGAGCTGGATTCTGCACTGAGTTATGATCTGCATGTTTACCAGCCCCTGAAATCCTCCTGCTGATGCTTGCCTGTACTTCATGACGGTGTTCCGTACACACAACTAAGGAAACAACATGTTTTGAAGTTAGCTGAGGCTTCCTGTGTATTGGTCAGATAGAAGCAAGGAATTATTTCCTTTTGCAGAAAAGATTTCTTTCATTTCCAATCTGGAAAATGAGCACATAAGAAAACTAAGCTATAAAATCCTATCTAGAGCAAATATTCTGTGAACCTACAGTGCTTTTTTTCCCTAAAGTAAGAATATCTCACTAAGCTTTGCTTCTCCTAGGAAATTAGAAGGCAGCAGGCTGTAATCATAGAAGAAAGCAAAGGAATATCTAAAATCTGTTTCTTTATTAATTAAAATGAACACTTTTAAAAAACCTTTAGACACTTTCTTAAATGTGAGCATAGGTCTCATTTAGTTTCCTGAGGCTTTTTGTGGAAGTTTTCTTCTGTGAGGAGGAACTGTGAAATGCATCAGTGCTGCTACACCCCCTGAGTCTATCCCCAAATGCAGGGCTTATCTTCCAACCAGGTTATGGACTCATTTCCCTTTTGTATTATAATAATTTATATAAAAACTTTTATCTTTTTTAGTTTTAATAACTTGAATTTATGACTGATATTCCAGGCTCTAAAATAGGATGCCTTTTATGGCCTTCAGGCATAGTTATTATACAGCAAGATGAATAGCAAAATCAAATGCTTGTCCATTAAAGTCAAGCATAGTTGAAAGTGCTTTATACACTCAAAACTCAACAGAACTGAAGTTAGCACGACACTGGAAGTTAAAATCGCATTTCTTTAAATTCTTGTTTGTGATTTTAAGATGACTCTGTCTTTCTTGACTCTCTCATGTTTTTTATATCAAGTAAATTTGCAATATGTCACTAATATATTGATGGAGGTCTCAAAAATTTCCAATTGGTAAAATATTCATTCAGTATCAACTAGAATTACAATCTCTTTATACAATTTTGTACAACCTCTTAAAAATCTATTAAAGAAACCAACATGATCGGTTGACTGTGACTTACAGAATAAAAGTAACCCAACAAGTAAAATACCTCTAGTTATATTACCCAACATCTTTGGCATTGGTATTTTTCCTTTTCAAATGTCAAATTAATCCAAAACCTCATTCTATATTTCATAAATAACTGCAATCCCAAATAAATACAATTATAAGACAAAAATGTCATTTAAAAATTTGAGTTTACTTCAGATATTTTTATAATTACTCAAATAATAGAATGCAATGTTATAGTAAAAAGTTGAACATTTACAATAAAGTAAAATAACCATTGACCCTTCATACAATAACCATTGACCCTTCATACAATCCTATTCTCCTCCCCAGAAATAACCACTGGTAGTTTCCTAGTTTATCCATGTCCAGGCATTAGTTTATTAATTCACGAACACCATACACATACACACAGACACATACATGCACACACACACTTTTTGTAGCCCTGTTTTTAGTAGAGGTTTTTTTTTAAAAAAAATTATTACACAAATTAGGTCATATGTAATTTTCTGTGAATTGCATTTGAGAACAATATGATTTGGAGATCTCATGTCAGCATACATAAATTCACTTTTTTCTTTCAAAAATTAAATAGCATTCTACAGTACATGTGGACTTTCTTTTATTTAACCATTCTTCTTTTGATGGAATTTAGTTTGAGTTCAGGTTTTTGAAATTTAAATGTCTTTTTTAAATCCTGAAATTACAAAAGTATTATCTTTTATTTTCTCCTAATTCTTTGCAAATGCAATTTTTCTTGCATTTATTACCTGGAATTTATGTTTTTCTGTGGTGAGAGAAAGATTTCTAACTTTTTAAAATGAATATTTGATTTTCTCCATGCCAGTTATTGGCTAACCTATTTTTTATTCACAGTTTTGAAATTTCACCTCCATCCTATACTATACTTCAATGTAACCATGAGCGGTTTCTGGTCTTGCTGTAAATTAGCAATTTACTAATGAAAAACTTTCTTTAATCCAAATTACCATCAGCTGCTGTTGAAGTTCCACAAGAATGCTATGCGGTATCCATGTCTCATTGCCACATGAAGAATATACCTTCTCATATCACAGGTCTTAAATTTATCTTTTTATGACTCTGCTACCGAGTTTCACCCTCCTCAAGTATTTCTGATATTTGAAGAGGATTCGAATTTGGGGATAAGTTTAGGGCAATTTGACATCCAACAATTTTTTCTTCAGGGCCTATAGCTTTTCCCTTTGGAGTTCTAACAGCATTTTCTCTCCCAGGGATACAGTGTTCTTATACTGTCCCCAGCTACCTAGAAAAATGCGTAGCTACATGTACAGACTTGCCCTAACAGGTAGAGTTCACTTATTCATGCATTCTTAGTTTAAACATATATTTTTCTCACTCTATGTCTAAAGTACTTCAAAATTATGAATATTATGTGATATGTAGGTGGTATACTGACCCACTGGTAAGGACGGAAGCTAAAGAGCAGATGAGAAATATGAGAAGAAGGGACTGGAACACTTCTGGGTCAGGCAGCATATCTAATCATTACTGTATAGGTACTGTTAAGGTCACCTTTGCAAAGAACAAAGAAATTAAGGTATACCTCATATATAAAACAAAATAAATTTTAAAATGAAGTAAATAACACATTTTTAAAAATTATAAAAATAACATCCACTGTTGGATATTAGAAAGAGCACATGCTAATTACTTATTCCTAGGAATGGTGGGTCCATGCCTTTAAATCTCATAATTACTGGGAAGATGAGATCTTAATGCTAATATATACCAATTTAGAGGAAGAAGATGGACTTCATCAAAACAAGTTAAAAAAACTGACTAATAATCATGCTCTAAAATAACTCAAAAGGATGTATCCAGCAAACCCACTACAGGGCATGTATCCAAAGGAATGGAAATCATCATGTCGAAGGGATACCTGCACTCCCATGTTCACTGCAGCTCTATTTACTATAACCAAAACATGGAACCAGCCTAAGTGTCCATTAACAGAAGACTGGATAAGGAAAATGTGGTATATATACACAGTGGAATACTACTCAGCCATAAAAATAGAATGAAATTCTGCCATTTGCAGCAACATGAATGAGTCTAGAGAAATTTATGTTAAGTGAAATAAGCCAGACAAGGAAAGAGAAATACCACATGTTCTCATTTATAACTGGGTCCCAGGAAAGAAGGAAGGGAGGGAGGGAGGGAGGAAGGAAGGAGAGAAAGAAAGAAAGAAAGAAAGGACCAAAACAACACTACAATATGTTGAACTTTCAAAAGGGAAAAACAAACTTAAGCATACTAAAGATGGGAGGTGAGGCAGGGGGGTGGCTTGGGGAGGGATAGGTTGGGAAAAAACACACAGAAAAATCATGATTTGTAGTCATAATATGCTTATATTTTTTTAAAAGGATGTAATGAAAAAAATTGAGGATGCTTATTTGCAGGAGCCCTTATATTTGTTCTATTAAAACTTTTTTCAGATAATCTAACTTAACAAGTATACATTCTACATATATTCCCGTGAATTTTTATACCTTTTCTAGTTTGCTTTTTAAAAAATTTTGCCTTTAAATATCCAGTGAAATTTCAAATTCCCATGGTCACTTTCAACATCTTGCCAACTTTACAAAGGGGAGAAGGAGTCATGAGAAGAAATAATTGGAAGAAATTGGAAAGTGAGAGAAATGAGATTTCTATAATCTGGTTCCTTCCAATACGAGACATTCTTATTTAAGTAGCTAATTTGTGTGTGTGTGTGTGTGTGTGTTTGTTTGTGTGTGTGTGCATATACAGATTTAGTTGGTCTTTTGTGTTAGGAGAAATTTAATCCTGTAAGTTTTGCTGACATTAAAATAAATACTATGCATTATTTCCCATTTTTACTTGCCCATTTTTATTTGTAGTTTTATTTCCTTATTGCAAAATTTTGAATTTTTATATTTTGATAGAAATTCTTTCTCAGATATGTGATTTTCAAACAGTTTCTCTCAGTCTGTGACTTAACTTTTAATTGTCTTGGCAGTGTCTTTTTACAGTCAGAGCTCTTAATTCTGATGAAGACCAATTTATCAATTTTTTATTCTTTTAAATTTATTCAATTTCCATCTATACAAATGTATGTAATTTAAATATATTGTGTAATTAAGCTTATAATGTTTTATCTAAAGTATAAATACAAAGCCCGAGGTCACAAATATTTTCTCATATGTTTTATTCCAGAGGTTGTGAAGTTTTCATTTTTGCTTTTAAGTCTATAATGCATTTTAAATTGATTTTTGTATGTTGCAACATTTGGAACTAGCTTATTTTTTTGAATATGAACATTCAAATGTCCCGCAACATTTTTTCTGTAAAACTAGCATTATTCTACTAAATTGTATTTTAAATTTAGTCAAAAATCAACTGATAGGATTTTGTCTATTTCCAGACTCTCATATATTGTTCCTTTGTCTAATTTGACACAGCTTATTTTTTTGAATATGAACATTCAAATGTCCCGCAACATTTTTTCTGTAAAACTAGCAGTATTCTACTAAATTGTATTTTAAATTTAGTCAAAAATCAACTGATAGGATTTTGTCTATTTCCAGACTCTCATATATTGTTCCTTTGTCTAATTTCACATCAACATCATCCTCTCTTTTTTAGCAAAGCTTAAGAATAAATATTGAAATCAGGCAGTGTAATTCCCGCAAGTTTTCTCTTTTTTTGTCAAAGTTGGCTCTGACTATTCAATTTTTTATTCATTTCCACATTAATTTTAGTATTGGCTTTATTGGCTTTATTTTTATTTAATGCCTGTTGGACAGTTGAGTAGAACTGCATTTAATTTATAGATCAATTTTGGAAAAATTGACATCTAAATAATATTTAGTCTTCTTATCCTCAAACAAAATATCACTCTCTGTTTTTCTTCAAATTCATCTCTGCAACATTTTGCAGTTTTCAGTGTACAGGACTTTCAAATCTTTTGTCAGCTTTATCCCCAAGAATTTGACTTGAGTAGCGGTTCATCAGTATGCTAGTACTGATAGATTTTCAGCTGCTGATGTTTGTTAAAGGTCTTCTTATGGTGCTCAAAATTACATGCACGTTGTTTTTGCTGATTTTCATGTTTGCATTCAGGATTTTTCCCTCAAGATTGACTTTGTGTTGACTCTTGTATCATAGCCACTAGCTGCACAAATGGCTTTTCTTCTGTGTGACTCAGATGGCAGTCCCTGATGATACTTGCCCAGGTAGCATATAGCTCCAGGCCTGAAAATTGGTGCTGCAGTTGGGGAAGGAGCAGGTGAATCTCCTGGGAATCACATGGGGCTGCAGAGGGCAGAGCTGAGCTCTCATAGTCTAAAGTGAGCATACTGGGGATGGTGAGGGACTATACTGATCACCAAGGCCGACCGCTCCAGGGCACCTGGCTTCAGAGCTCCACAGACACTCCACCTCCTGCACCCCTCAGGAATCACCCAGTGGGCAGCTCCTGAAAAGGGGTAGGAAGGGGGAGATTTAGAGTCTTTTTATATCTTCCATATTTCTACTTAACATGTTCAACCTTTTCTGTAGTTTCTTAAACATATGGAATATAGTTATAATAAAAGTTGTAATGTGCATTTCTAATAATTCCATCTTTGTCTTTTGGAGGTGGTTTTCTATCGTTTGCTTTTTATTTAATGTGGATTGTATTTTCTAGCTTCTTTGCATGCCTCTAACTTTTAATCAAGCAACAGAAATGGAGAATTTTACCTCGTTTGCAAATTTTTGTATTCTGATAAATATTATTGAGCTTTGTTCTGGAATATAGTTAGATTTCTAAGGAATTGACTCTGGAATCTTGATTTACAGCTTTCTTAGGTGGAACCAGAGCAATCTTTCCAGTAGGACTAATTGTGACCCCTACAGATTCAAAACCTTTATGAATATTCTTCTCAATGTCCAATTATTTGGGGGTTTACCAATGTGAGTTTGGGGATTTTCCGCTTTAATCCTCTCATACGGTTTCTTTTTAGAAATGACTCCCCCTAATCCTTCTGGGGCTACCTTCCTGGCCTTATATGGTTTCCTCAGTCTTCAACTCTGTCTTCAACTGTATCTAGGAAAGGATCTTTGGCAGTTAACTTGAGATCTTTCTCTATGCCCTCCTCTCCTCTCTGTACTCAGCCTTGCTAACCATTTCTGTTTTGGTCTCTTTCATCTTCCAGGTTCATTTCCTCAACTAAGAGAAACAAGAAAACCAGGTTCCACATGTATTCTCCATCCTCAAATTGCTGGCTGGATACTCTATCCATGCAGTAAACTGGCCGGTAAGCTTTTCTCTCACAGATCACTGACCTTACTTGCTTGATACCTAATGTTTTAAAAACTAAAGTTTTAAATATTTTATTGATTTTGTTTCTGGGTAAAGAATGGAGGATGCATGTAGTCATATTCCATCTCGGTTAAAAGCATTAGATGAATGAAGGTTTTTAATCTGATTTATGAAGTCCATCTTACTCTTATCTACTGTGGTTTATAAATGTTGTGCCCTATCTAAGAAGTATTTGCTTCCTACAAATATTTCTTCTGATTTTTCTTATATAAGTTTCATAGTTTTACCCCTTACCTTTAGATTAATATTTTATACTGATTTAATTTTATTTATATGGTCTGGTAAGGGCTAGGTTCATTTTTGTGCATTTGGATATTCAATGGTTTCATCATCATTCCTTGAAAAACCTATCCGTTATGCATTGAATTACTCTGATACTTTGTAAAGCATTAATTTACCATGCATGTGTTCATCTATTTCTGGCCTTTCTATTCTTTTATATTTCTACCATTATGTCAATCCACCTGTCTTTATTACAATAGCTTTAGAGTAAGTCCTCAAGTCAGATAATTTAAGTTCACTTTGTTTTTAACTTTCAAACTTTTTCTTAGATCATATTAATTTTCCTATAAAGTTTAAAATAAGCATGTTGATTTCCATTTTGATTGAGATGACTTCTAAAGTATAAATAAATTTAGGGAGATTTGAAATCTTAAAAATATCAAGTCTTCTGATCTATGAACATAGTTCTGTTTGCATTCATTTAGGTCTTCAATAATTTCCCTTAGCAATATTTTTGAGTTTTCATTGTACAAGACTTACACATTTCCTGTTAAATATATCCCTAAGAATTTCATAGATTTGATTTTAATGTAATTAGGACTGGTTTTTGTTACTTTAAATCTATATTCTTATTGCTTGCATCCTGCAGCCTGATTAAAATATTTAATATGTTTTTTGTTTGCATCCTGCAACCTGATAAAAACGTAATAGTTCTTATAGCTTTTTCTTAGATTCGTTAGGATTTTCTATATTAACCATCATTTCATCTGTGTTATGGTTTGAATGCTTTTCCCTTTCAAAGCTCATGTGATAGCTGATTCCCAGTGTGGAAATGTTGAAAGATGGGGCCTTTGGGAAGTGATTGGGTGATTGGGAAGTGACACTGGTGGCTTTATAAGGAGAACAAGTGAGCATGTTCTTGCCATGTGATTTCCTGCACCACCTTGCGACTCTGCAGAGAATTCTCACCAGGAAAAAGGATGTCCCAGCCTCCAAAACACTAAGAAATACATTTCCTTTCTATATGAATTACCCAGTTTCAGGAATCCTGTTATAAGTCACAGAACACAGAATAATACAATACGCAAATGAAGGGAACTTTACTAAAGCCCATATTTCTTTAAAAATTGTTTGTCCACCCCTACCTCTCTTTTTCTTCTAGGACCATTAGACAGTATTGGATGAGTTGATATTGTGTCACTGGTCAACAAGGCTCTGGTCACTTTTTAACTCATGTTTTCTCTCTGGGTTTCATTTTTGATATTTTATATTGCTTTGTCTTCAAAATCACTAGTGTCTACTGCAGTGTCTAATATGTCATTAACCCAATCCAGTGTATTTTTTCATTTCAGACAGTGAGTTTTGAATCTATGGACGTTCATTTTGGTCTTTCTGTGTATGTCCAACATCTCTCATCATCATATTCATATTTTCCTCTACTGTCTTAAATGTGTGGAATATATTTATAGGAGCTTCTTTTTTCATATCTATGTTTGATAACTCTATTATCTCTATAATTTTTTGATCTGTTTGTAGTAATAGATTTTTCTCCTGATTAAGACTCATATTTTTTCTTTTTTGCCTGCCTGGTAATTTTTGATTGGAAAATGCGTATTGCAAATTTTAATTGTTGGGTTCAGGATTTTATTGTATTCTTTTAATTAGTGTAGGACATTGATATGCATTTAAATGCTTTGCTATCTGTTTACTAGTTAAATACTTTGCTATCTGTTTACTAGTTTCTAGGCTTGCCTTTATGCATTTCTGTCAGATATGTCCTTTACTGCCTATTGTCCAGTGTGTGAAAACTGCTCTTTCATACATTTTGTACAGCTTTCTAGTTATTATTTTAAGGTTGCAGGGTATATTTAGCCTTTGTTATGCCATTGCTGTCACAGGGAAAAGTGCAATTCATTATTGTTTTGAAGTGTTTTTATTTTCACATAAAACGTAATGAATATTACTTCATATCAATGTGTATTTATTTATGTAATCACATTTGGTAGATGACTTTATCTCATTGTGTGTAGGAACTGTAATGTAATTATCAATTCACAATTTGTAGATCTCTAGGTAATTTATGCTTTTTCAGAATTTGAAATAACTTAATATTTAGCATTATCTCTTGAAAATGGGTTAACAATTGTCATAATTTTGTAGGTGTGTAATTATTTTTTGTTTGTTTATAATTTTAGTAGCTCAATTGAATAGAAATAAATACTTGCATCCTATTTCCAGTCTCTAAGGTATTCAGATAGCCTGGTCTTAAAAATTGGCATAATTAATAAATTGGGTAAGCAGTGGGCTAATAAAAAAGCTAAATAAGATAATCGAGTTATTTTCAAAGTTCTAACATGTATTTTATGTCACTAACATCAATTAAGAGCATGGAAATAATGGAAATTATGAAATACGTTTCCTATTTTATTCAGATTTTTCTTGACTGACAACAATTGTTACAGGACAATTTATTACCATTTCCTGACACCATTACTTAAGTATTCTTTCTTCTGTTCTACCTGTTATTTGTGATTTCAGAAGGCAGAAGAAAGAGGGGAAAAATAAATAAATAAATATATATATATATATATATATATATATATATAAAGGATAGATTATTCTGAGGATCAAGTCACCACAAAGGTGAAAAGAAGAGAACTAAGCTTAACACTTCCCACTTTTTTATAGCACCTCTCAATTGCTTCCATATGCAATCACTACTTTTTAAATTACCGAACTTCTTTGCTTAGAGTGTTTACTTCCATTTTAGCTTTTGAGATTTGAAGTTGCTGCAGTCAATTTTTAGGCATTTCTAAAAGCATTTACCAAATGTACCAAGAGGATAATAATGGAAGAATAAGCATTTGGTATAAATGAAGGACATATTATTCAGATGTGTTATTTCAAGGGCTGCAAATTTAAACAATGTTTTCAGTTCCTTTCAGGCTGAAAATAGAATTTGGTAATCTGGGCGGCAATGTCCCTATGACTTGATACAGTTACATACTACAAACCTTGTCTAAGGTTTCAAAAGGAAACTGATAATCAAGAAATGAAAATAATAGTCTGACTTTTTAAAGCATTGAGTAGAGCTTTCCTTGCTATTTGAAGTAGGGACAGTACGCACAGTATTGACTTGAATGTTAAAGCTCAAATTTCTTTTGTCAAAAGACATCCAAACAATAAAGGAGAATACCAGAAAATTTGCTTAAATGAAGTCCTTCAGAAAGATGATTCATGCTAAACTGTTGCCCATTCGTATAAGCAACTCAATTAAATACATGAGGAAAGATAAGAGTGTTGACAAATTTAGCTGCTTTACATTGCAACTGAGACTCCCAAAGAGAACTAGCGGAAGGTAGACTACATATTCTAACCTACCCTCAAAAGTCACTGAGTAATTTCCACGACATGGAAATTTAAGAAGGCAGACATAAAGACCCTTCCAGACTCAAAATAACAGACATGGTTTAAATCTCTTTATGGAAGGAGAGTCAAATAATTCAAGACATGTTTTAAAACTATCAAATTCACATTGAAATTGTTTGGCTTTAGAAAAACCTTACGGTGATGGAAAAAGAAAACAGATGATGTAAGCAAACATATTCACGTAGGCCAGGCAACAGAGAAAATGCTAAACTTTTGAAGGTAATGAGTTGTACTCCTGTAGCTAGTCTGCACCTTATCAGCCTAATCACAACGAAAGTATGATGAACAATCCAGTAAGGAAGAGAAGTTAAAATAGGAATTATTTCCCTGAAATTTATATTTTATTTAAAGAAAAAAAACCCCTATATTTCTTAATGAAATTTTTCTTTAAAATTTTAGATTTTCAAGTCTTATGTTTCAAAGCATACCAAATTTCACTCGTTGCATATCAGTCCACCTATTTTAGTCTATCTTATTAACAAATATAAAACAGTATGCAGTGTCATATGCTGTTTGAGAGAATAAAAATATATTCAACATTTCTAGAAGAATATGAAGCATATATGTTTTAGAAAACTAAGATGATCATCCCTATGATCCAATTATTTTTCAGAATTTATTTTAAAGAAACAACCAGATGAGTATGTATCTGTATTTTGGTATTCTTTATAAAGGAAAAAAGGACAGGGAAATCCACTTGTACTAATTATCTTAAAAAGAATTCATTGAACAAGTGATGGTTCAACAATATGTATCAGTTAGTGTGCATTCAGGAATACAAACACCACTCTAAATATTTTCACAGATAAACTCTAACCTGAAAGAGACTTGCAAGGACATTAGGAAATGTATTTTGCTGAATTTCAGCCCTTTTGTGATATAGATAAGAGAAGACAGCAATAGAATTAAGAAAAAACAGAAAATTAACCAGCATAGTCCATACTGGAGTATAATTAAGCTTTTTAAGCAAATTCATTGTGTTTATATGTATTCAGATGGACACAGATTCACGTTTTTGACATGTACAAATAAATTACAGAATAAAATGTATATAATGTGATGTAAATAAAGGCATTTAAAATTATGTCTGTATATATTCTTATTAAGTGTTAAACATGGAAGTGTGAGCATATGTAGATTTTTTCTATTCATTCACTCTTTGGTAGTTTAGATTTTGGCTTCATTTAAAATATTTACTTTGAGATAATTTTAGATTTACAAAAGAATTGCAAAAATAGTGCAAAGAACTCCTACATAATAGTGGAAAGAATCTCTATATAATAGCCTTCATCCAGTTACTCCATATATTAACATCATACATACCCATGATACCATCATTGACATAAGAAATTAACCCTGGTATAGTACTGTTAGCTAATCTAGAGAATTTATTCAAATGTCACCAGTTTTTCCACTCTTTTTTTCTGTTATTTTATTTTATTTTTATTTATCAATATACAATGTAGTTGATTTTTGTGTCCCTTTACCAATTCTGCCCGGCTGCCTCCCTCTCCCCGCTCCCACCCATCAACATCATATCGGTAATTTTTAAAAAAATTTTATCAATATACAATGTGGTTAATTATTGTGGCCCATTACCGAAACCTCTGTCCCCCCTCCCACTCCCCCCTCCCTCCCAACAACCTCATCTCTGTTTGCTTGTCATATCAAGTTCAAGGAATTGTAATTGTTGTTTCTTCTTCCCTTCCCCCAACCAGTTTATTTGTGTATTTAATTATTTATTTTTAGCTCCCACAAATAAGTGAGAACATGTGGTATTTCTCCTTCTGTGCCTGACATTTCACTTAATATGATTTTTTTCTAAGCCCATACATGTTGCTGCGAATGGTAGTATTTCTTTTTTTTTTTTTATATATAGCAGAGTAGAATTCCATTGTGTAGATATACCACAGTTTCCATATCCTCTCATCTGATGATGGACATTTGGGCTGGTTCCAACTCTTGGCTATTGTAAATAGTGCTGCAATAAACATTGGAGTACAGGTATCCCTTCCACATGACGATTTCCATTCCTCTGGGTATATTCCCAGCAGTGGAATAGCTGGGTCATATGGTACATCTATCTGTAATTGTTTGAGAAACCTCCAAACCATTTTCCATAAAGGCTGCACCATTTTGCAGTCCCACCAACAGGGTAGGAGTGTTCCTTTATCTCTGCAACCTTGCCAGCATTTATCATTGTAGAGCTAGGGCTGGCTCTGGAGCTCACAGGTCCTTTGAGCCTGTTCACAAACCCTTCACATGCATGTCTATGAGCTAGGTAACCGGCAAAAAGGTCCTTGGGGTTGAAGAAAGGGTAGTCTTTATTCAGCACAAATGCATCTAGGAGCTAAGCAGTCCACGGAGAAACTCAGAACTCAACTGCTACCAGCAAAGTCCACTTGAAAAATGAACAGCTGCCATTCAGTGTAAACATGCTCTATTTTTAGATGTGAGCTCTGCCAGCCAGCTTCTGCTTCACAAACTGAAAAACACACAATAGCAATTAACTAAAAAGATACATGAGTGCACATGCCCACTAACTCCACCAACACACAACTTGTTTACAAGAAATGTGCTGCTTGACCCCCAACCAGACCTAAGCCAAGGGAGCCTGACTAAATTATCCTATTTTCCCCACAATCATTCTGAGTCTTTTGGATATTAGCTATCCTAACTGGAGTGGAATGGTATCTCAATGTGGTTTTGATTTGCATTTCACAAATGCTGAGTGATGTTGAGCATTCTTTCATGTGTCTGTTTGCCATTCATATATATCTTCCTTTGAGAAATACCTCTTCAGCTTCTTTGCCCATTTTTTAATTGGGTTACTTGTTTTTTTGCTGTAAAGTTGTTCAAGTTCCTTATATATTCTGGATATTAATGCTTTTTCAGCTGTATATTTTGCAAATATTTTCTCCGAGTCTGTTGGTTGTCTTTTAACTATGTTAATTGTTTCTTTTGCCGTGCAGAAGCTTTTTAGTTTGATATAATCCCATTTGTTTATTTTAATTTGTTTATTTTCATAGCTGAGTACTATTCCATTGTGTATATGATACTACAATTTCTTTATCCAAATGTCTGTCAATGGACAAATGGACATTTGGGATGGTTCCATATCCTGGCTATTTTGAACAGAGCTGTGGTAAACATGGGAGTGTGGGTATCCCTTCAACATGATGATATCCATTCTTTTGGGTATACATCCAATACTGGGTGTGGGGAAAATAGGATAATTTAGTCAGGCTCCCTTGGCTCAGGTATGGTTGGGGGTCGAGCAACACATTCTTAATTCTTTGTAAACAAGTTGTGTGTGTTAAGTTAATGTGCATGTGCACCCATGTATCTTTGTAGTTTGCAGCTATTGTGTGTTCTGCAGTTTGTGAAGAAGGCTTCCTGGCAGAAAGCTCGCATCTAAAAGTAGATCATGTTTACTCTGCTGGCAGCTGCTCAGTTTCAGTTTCTCTTTGGACTTTGCCTGTAGCAGTTGAGTTTTGGAGTTTCTGAGTTTCTCTTTGTACTGCTTAGTTCATAGTGTTGTGTGTACTGTATAAAGACTGTTCCTACTTCAACCAAGGCTCCTAGGACCTTTGTGCCAGTTACCTAGCTCATAGACATGCATGCAAAGTGTTTTTGAATGGGCTCGAGGGATCTGGGAGCTCCAGATCCCAGCCTTATCTCTACACTGGGATTGCTGGATAGTAGGGTAATTCTATCTGTGGTTGTTTGAGAAACCTCCACATTGCTTTCTATAATGGCTGCACTAATTTACAATTTTACCAACAATGTATAAGTATTCCCCTTTCTTCCCATCCTCACCAGCATTTATTATCTGTCTTTTTAGTAATAGCCAATCTAACTTGGATGAGATGGTATCTCAATGTAGCTTTTATCTGCATTTCTCTGATGATTAAGGATGTTGAGTGTTTCTTCATACACCTGTTGGCCATTTGTATATCTTCTTTTGAGAAATGTCAATCTCCTTTGCCAATTTTTTAATCAGGTTATTTGTTTTTCCACTCGAATTGTTTTAGTACCTTGATTATTCTACATACTAACCCTTGTCAGATGCAGAGTTTGCAAACATTTTCTCCCATTCTGCAGATTTCTTCTTTGCTCTGTTGATTGTTTCCATTGCTGTGCAGAAGCTTTTAATTTGAGATAGCCCTATTTATTTTTTCTTTTGTGCCTGTGCTTTTGAGATCTTATTCAAAAGGTGTTTGTTCAGTCCTACTTCCTAAAGCATTTCCCCCATGTTTCATTCTAGGAGTTTCATAGTTTCAGTTTTCCTACCAGTATCATGGTGTTTTGGTTACTGTAACTTTGTAGTATATTTTGAAGTCAGGTAGTGTAATGTCTTTGGCTTACTTCTGTTGCTCAGGATTTCTTTGGCTATCTGGGGTCTTTTGTTGTTCCATATTAATGTTAGGATTGCCTTTTTCTATTTCTGAGAAGAATGCCATTGGTATTCTGACAGGGATTGTAATAAATCTGTAGATTGCTTTGGGTAGCATAGACATCTTCACAACATTAATTCTTCCAATCCAAGAACAGGGAATGTGTTTCCATTTTTTGTGTCCTCATTAATTTAATTCATTAGTGTTTTATAGTTTTTATTGTAGATAACTTTTAACTTCTTGGTTGTATTTATTCCTAGGTACTTTACTTTATTGGTAGTTATTGTAAATGGGCTTACTTTCTTGATTTTTTTTTCTGCTAGCTCATTGTTGATTTATAGAAATGTTACTGATTTTTGCATATGAATTTTGTATCCTGAAACTTTACTGAATTCATTTATCTGCTCTGAAAGTTTTTTGGTGGAGTCTATAGGTTTTTCTCTATATAAGATCATGTCATCTGCGAAGAGGGATGATTTGATTGTATCTTTTCCAATGTTCTTTTTTTCCTTCTCTTGCCTGATTGCTCTGGCTAGACCTTCCAGTACTATGTTAAACAGGAGTAGTGAGAGTGGGCATCCTTGTATCATTCATGTTCTTAGAGGAAAAGCTTCCAACTTTCCCCATTTAGGATGTTAGCTGTGGGTTTGTTATATATAGCTTTTGTGGTGATGAGATACTTTCTTTCCACACGTAATTCGTTGAGAATCTTCATCAATAAGTGATGTTGAGTTTTGTCAAATGCTTTTCCTGCACGTATTGAGATGATCCTATGGTTTATGTCCTTCATTTGTTGATGTGGTGTGTCACATTTATTGATTTGTATATGTAGAACCATTCTTTCATCCCTGGGATGAATCCCACTTGATCATGGTATATGATCTTTCTGATGTGTTGTTGAATTCTGTATACTAGCATTTTGTTGAGAATTTTGGCATCTATGCTCTGTAAGGATATTGGTCTGTAATTTTCTTTTTATGTTTTGTTTTGTTTGATTTTGGTATCAGGATGATACTAGCCTCATAGAATGAATTTGGAAGAGTAGCTACTTCTCTAATTTTTTGAAACAGTTTATAAAGAATTAATTAATTATTTTTAAAAGGTTTGTATAATTTGGTAGTGAGGACATATGGTCCTGGGCTTTTCTTTGTTGGGAGACTGCTGGTTACTGATTGAATCTTGTTGCTTGTTATAAATGTTTTCAGGTTTTCTATTTCTTCTTGGTTCAGTTTTGGCAGGTTGTATGTGTCTCAAAACTTTTCCAATTCCTTCAGATTTTGAAATTTGTTGTAATGTATAGTGTTTCATAATAGTTTCTAATGATTCTTTGTATTTTTTATGGTATTGGCTATATGTCTCCTTTTTCATTTCTGATTTTTGTTATTTGGGTCTTCTCTCTTCTTTTATTAGTTAGTCTAGCTAATGGTTTGCCAAGTTTGATTACCTTCTCAACAAAACAACCTTTTGCTTTCTTGATCTTTTGTGTTATGTTTTTTTCTTGGTCTCTATTTTATTTAGTTCTGCTCTGATCTTTATTATTTCTTTCCAACTAATAATTTTGGGATTGGATTGATCTAGCTTTTACAGTTCCTTGAAGTGAAATGTTAGGCTGCTTATTTAAAAATCTCTCTACTTTTTGATGTAAGCACTTATTGCAATAAACTTCCCACTTACTACTGCTCTTGCAGTATTGCATAGGTTTTGGTATGAAGTGCATGTTTTTTTATTTGTTTCAAGAAAATTTTTTGATTTCCTTCTTAATATCTTCTTTGAACCATTGGTAGATCAGCAACATGGCTTTTAGTTTCCATGTATTTTTATAGTTACCAAAGTTTCACTTGTTTTTGATTTCTAGTTTACTGGTTCTAATGATATTTGCTTTATATATCTGTGTCCTCCAATGTTGGGTGTATATATATTTACACTTTGTATATCTTCTTGCTGAGTTGATTCTTTTATCATTATATAATGCCCTTCTTTGTCTCTTTTTATAGATTTTGGTTTAAAGTCTATTTTATCGGATATAAGCATAGTTACTTCCTGCTCATTTTTTCTTTTCATGAGTGGAATATATTTTTCCATCCCTTCACTATTAGTCTATATGTATCTATATACTAGTGACATGGGTTTCTTGCAGGCAGCATATAGTTGTGTCTAGGTTTTTATTCATTCAAGTGGGGAATTTAATCCATTTACTTTCAGGGTTATTATTGAGGTATTATCTTGTTCCTGGCATTTTATTAATTTTTAATAGTTGCTTTATATTTCTTTTGCTCCTGTCTTTCATTTTTCTTGCTTGTCTTTGATGTTTGGGGTTTATTTTATAGTGATAATATACACTTTCTATTTCTTTCTCATTTGTTACCTATTCTACTAGTAGCTTTTATTCTTTCTCGTGTATTTATGGTGATATATGTTGCTCCCAGAAAATCCATAATATGGATGTTTATACAGTAAAGGTTGTACCATAGATCTTATAGGATTTCTTCATCTTTTTGGGATCTCTTTTCTCTTTTTTGTCTTTTGGGGTTACTTTGAAAAGCCTGTCTTTGAGTTTAGAATTTTTTTCTTCTGCTTGCTCTAGAGTGTTGCCTAAGACCTCAGTTGTATTTTTTTATTTTGTTGAATGTATTTTTCAGTTCCAAGATTTCTGCTTGTTTCTTTTTTAAGATATCTATCTCTGTTGATTTTTTCCTTCAGATCCTGGATTGTTTTTCTCATTTCATTGTGTTGTCTATGTGCATTTTCTTGCATCTTATTGAGTTTCCTGAAGAAGAATTCCTTTTCCAGTATTTCACAGGTTTCCTTTTGTGGGGGATGGGGGTGAGGAATTGGTACTAAAGAATGATTATATTCCTTTGGGGGTTTCTTTCCTTCTTTTTTACCCCTTATTTCTAGTATCCCAATGTTGATGTATGGTCATCTGGTGGAGTAGTTGCTTCTAACACTCCGGAGTAGCTTTTGAAGGGAGAAACTTTTTCTTGTAGATGTGCTCTACAGTGACGGTTGAGTAGGATGTTTTAGTTTTCATTCTGCATAAATGCAGTAGTGTGGTCTTTATGTGATTTCTTCATCTGAATTGAAAATAAGAGTTGTTTGTGACTACCTCTGTGAACACCCTCCCCAGATCAATGCAGTGGTGCGAGATCCCAACATGTCCCCACACCCAGCACATGGTCTGCAAGGGTCGCACAGCTCCCCCGCAGCGTGGACCNATCTGCATTTCTCTGATGATTAAGGATGTTGAGTGTTTCTTCATACACCTGTTGGCCATTTGTATATCTTCTTTTGAGAAATGTCAATCTCCTTTGCCAATTTTTTAATCAGGTTATTTGTTTTTCCACTCGAATTGTTTTAGTACCTTGATTATTCTACATACTAACCCTTGTCAGATGCAGAGTTTGCAAACATTTTCTCCCATTCTGCAGATTTCTTCTTTGCTCTGTTGATTGTTTCCATTGCTGTGCAGAAGCTTTTAATTTGAGATAGCCCTATTTATTTTTCCTTTTGTGCCTGTGCTTTTGAGATCTTATTCAAAAGGTGTTTGTTCAGTCCTACTTCCTAAAGCATTTCTCTGTTGATTGTTTCCATTGCTGTGCAGAAGCTTTTAATTTGAGATAGCCCTATTTATTTTTTCTTTTGTGCCTGTGCTTTTGAGATCTTATTCAAAAGGTGTTTGTTCAGTCCGACTTCCTAAAGCATTTCCCCATGTTTCATTCTAGGAGTTTCATAGTTTCAGTTTTCCTACCAGTATCATGGTGTTTTGGTTACTGTAACTTTGTAGTATATTTTGAAGTCAGGTAGTGTAATGTCTTTGGCTTACTTCTGTTGCTCAGGATTTCTTTGGCTATCTGGGGTCTTTTGTTGTTCCATATTAATGTTAGGATTGCCTTTTTCTATTTCTGAGAAGAATGCCATTGGTATTCTGACAGGGATTGTAATAAATCTGTAGATTGCTTTGGGTAGCATAGACATCTTCACAACATTAATTCTTCCAATCCAAGAACAGGGAATGTGTTTCCATTTTTTGTGTCCTCATTAATTTAATTCATTAGTGTTTTATAGTTTTTATTGTAGATAACTTTTAACTTCTTGGTTGTATTTATTCCTAGGTACTTTACTTTATTGGTAGTTATTGTAAATGGGCTTACTTTCTTGATTTTTTTTTCTGCTAGCTCATTGTTGATTTATAGAAATGTTACTGATTTTTGCATATGAATTTTGTATCCTGAAACTTTACTGAATTCATTTATCTGCTCTGAAAGTTTTTTGGTGGAGTCTATAGGTTTTTCTCTATATAAGATCATGTCATCTGCGAAGAGGGATGATTTGATTGTATCTTTTCCAATGTTCTTTTTTTCCTTCTCTTGCCTGATTGCTCTGGCTAGACCTTCCAGTACTATGTTAAACAGGAGTAGTGAGAGTGGGCATCCTTGTATCATTCATGTTCTTAGAGGAAAAGCTTCCAACTTTCCCCATTTAGGATGTTAGCTGTGGGTTTGTTATATATAGCTTTTGTGGTGATGAGATACTTTCTTTCCACACGTAATTCGTTGAGAATCTTCATCAATAAGTGATGTTGAGTTTTGTCAAATGCTTTTCCTGCACGTATTGAGATGATCCTATGGTTTATGTCCTTCATTTGTTGATGTGGTGTGTCACATTTATTGATTTGTATATGTAGAACCATTCTTTCATCCCTGGGATGAATCCCACTTGATCATGGTATATGATCTTTCTGATGTGTTGTTGAATTCTGTATACTAGCATTTTGTTGAGAATTTTGGCATCTATGCTCTGTAAGGATATTGGTCTGTAATTTTCTTTTTATGTTTTGTTTTGTTTGATTTTGGTATCAGGATGATACTAGCCTCATAGAATGAATTTGGAAGAGTAGCTACTTCTCTAATTTTTTGAAACAGTTTATAAAGAATTAATTAATTATTTTTAAAAGGTTTGTATAATTTGGTAGTGAGGACATATGGTCCTGGGCTTTTCTTTGTTGGGAGACTGCTGGTTACTGATTGAATCTTGTTGCTTGTTATAAATGTTTTCAGGTTTTCTATTTCTTCTTGGTTCAGTTTTGGCAGGTTGTATGTGTCTCAAAACTTTTCCAATTCCTTCAGATTTTGAAATTTGTTGTAATGTATAGTGTTTCATAATAGTTTCTAATGATTCTTTGTATTTTTTATGGTATTGGCTATATGTCTCCTTTTTCATTTCTGATTTTTGTTATTTGGGTCTTCTCTCTTCTTTTATTAGTTAGTCTAGCTAATGGTTTGCCAAGTTTGATTACCTTCTCAACAAAACAACCTTTTGCTTTCTTGATCTTTTGTGTTATGTTTTTTTCTTGGTCTCTATTTTATTTAGTTCTGCTCTGATCTTTATTATTTCTTTCCAACTAATAATTTTGGGATTGGATTGATCTAGCTTTTACAGTTCCTTGAAGTGAAATGTTAGGCTGCTTATTTAAAAATCTCTCTACTTTTTGATGTAAGCACTTATTGCAATAAACTTCCCACTTACTACTGCTCTTGCAGTATTGCATAGGTTTTGGTATGAAGTGCATGTTTTTTTATTTGTTTCAAGAAAATTTTTTGATTTCCTTCTTAATATCTTCTTTGAACCATTGGTAGATCAGCAACATGGCTTTTAGTTTCCATGTATTTTTATAGTTACCAAAGTTTCACTTGTTTTTGATTTCTAGTTTACTGGTTCTAATGATATTTGCTTTATATATCTGTGTCCTCCAATGTTGGGTGTATATATATTTACACTTTGTATATCTTCTTGCTGAGTTGATTCTTTTATCATTATATAATGCCCTTCTTTGTCTCTTTTTATAGATTTTGGTTTAAAGTCTATTTTATCGGATATAAGCATAGTTACTTCCTGCTCATTTTTTCTTTTCATGAGTGGAATATATTTTTCCATCCCTTCACTATTAGTCTATATGTATCTATATACTAGTGACATGGGTTTCTTGCAGGCAGCATATAGTTGTGTCTAGGTTTTTATTCATTCAAGTGGGGAATTTAATCCATTTACTTTCAGGGTTATTATTGAGGTATTATCTTGTTCCTGGCATTTTATTAATTTTTAATAGTTGCTTTATATTTCTTTTGCTCCTGTCTTTCATTTTTCTTGCTTGTCTTTGATGTTTGGGGTTTATTTTATAGTGATAATATACACTTTCTATTTCTTTCTCATTTGTTACCTATTCTACTAGTAGCTTTTATTCTTTCTCGTGTATTTATGGTGATATATGTTGCTCCCAGAAAATCCATAATATGGATGTTTATACAGTAAAGGTTGTACCATAGATCTTATAGGATTTCTTCATCTTTTTGGGATCTCTTTTCTCTTTTTTGTCTTTTGGGGTTACTTTGAAAAGCCTGTCTTTGAGTTTAGAATTTTTTTCTTCTGCTTGCTCTAGAGTGTTGCCTAAGACCTCAGTTGTATTTTTTTATTTTGTTGAATGTATTTTTCAGTTCCAAGATTTCTGCTTGTTTCTTTTTTAAGATATCTATCTCTGTTGATTTTTTCCTTCAGATCCTGGATTGTTTTTCTCATTTCATTGTGTTGTCTATGTGCATTTTCTTGCATCTTATTGAGTTTCCTGAAGAAGAATTCCTTTTCCAGTATTTCACAGGTTTCCTTTTGTGGGGGATGGGGGTGAGGAATTGGTACTAAAGAATGATTATATTCCTTTGGGGGTTTCTTTCCTTCTTTTTTACCCCTTATTTCTAGTATCCCAATGTTGATGTATGGTCATCTGGTGGAGTAGTTGCTTCTAACACTCCGGAGTAGCTTTTGAAGGGAGAAACTTTTTCTTGTAGATGTGCTCTACAGTGACGGTTGAGTAGGATGTTTTAGTTTTCATTCTGCATAAATGCAGTAGTGTGGTCTTTATGTGATTTCTTCATCTGAATTGAAAATAAGAGTTGTTTGTGACTACCTCTGTGAACACCCTCCCCAGATCAATGCAGTGGTGCGAGATCCCATTTAGTTTTCATTCTGCATAAATGCAGTAGTGTGGTCTTTATGTGATTTCTTCATCTGAATTCAAAATAAGAGTTGTTTGTACTACCTCTGTGAACACCCTCCCCAGATCAATGCAGTGGTGCGAGATCCCAACATGTCTCCACACCCAGCACATGGTCTGCAAGGGTCGCACAGCTCCCCCGCAGCTTGGACCACAGACATCCACAACTCTGCACCTTTTCACTTTGCTCCCACAGGCAGAAACTCCTATTGGGTCCCTGCTGCTCCCAGCTGGGGCACAGAGTGAAGGAGGCCGGATATTTTTTCCATTCTCTATATGTCTATCCTGAGTTTCTGTGCTCACCAGCATATTTACTATGCCTTTGATGTTATTTTTATCTCCTTTAGTTATTTTTATCCAAGTGTAGCTGCGTATTTGTTGTTTTGTTTGTCCGTGTGGAAGAGATGAGTGGCGGATCCTCCTAGTCAGCAATCCTACTCCCCCTGTTGTTTAGTAAAATTAGTGCTTTTATGGTTTAATGTTTGTAATTAATTCTGAAAAATTCTAAGTCAATATTTCTTACACTATTTCTTCTGCTTTATTCTTTTACTTCTGGGATTCTCGTTACACATAGGTTGTACCATATGATATGTTCACAGAGCCCTTTGATGTTTTATATTTTTCTATTTTTTTTTCTCTTTGTGTTTCATTTTAGATAATTTCTATTGACCTATTTTCTGGATTTGTGATTCTTTCCTCAGGTCTTTCAAGTGTACTGATGTGTCTAATGAAGATGTTCTTTATCTCTCTATCACTGTGTTTCCAATTTCTAGCATTTCCATTTGATTCTATTTGTTTCCATCTTTCTACTGAACATGCCAATATTATTCTGTACACTATCTTTTTCATTAGATCCTTTGACATATTAACCATGACTATTTTAAACTTCTCATTATAAATGCTAACATCTGTGTCATTTTTTCATTTGGTTTTGATGATTACTTTGACTATTTTAGTATGCTTTCTCAGACTTTTTAAATACCTTATAGTTCTGCTGAAAGTCTGCCATCTTGTGTAGAACAATAGAGACTGAAGTAAATAGTTTTTATGCCTGGAAATGGCTACAACTTTCATTCTTTATGCCTTTAGTGCAGGGATTTAAGTTAATCTGTTTAGAAGTTGGGCTGGAGAGAGGTATGGTGTTCCTGTGGTCATTATCAATGAACAATAGGATGAAAATTCCTGTAGCAATACCATGTGTTTAATGTGTGGATTGGTTTGACAAAACAATGTCTGCTTGATCCTGAATCTTGGTCTTCCTTTTCCATTGTGCCTTAGAGAGGGTCTGTTTGCATGTTCTCATTTTTTTCCTGCCCTTCCCTCTGCAGTTTTCAACTATTACTTGCTGTTCAAAGCTTAGCTGTATGAACTTGTGAGACATTCTGTTGGTTTGATCCAGCTTTAGTCTTAGGCAGTCATGTTGCCCTTTGTTTCTGGAATGTTATTTTTCATTTCTTTTCCCTTCCTTTAGTTTAGTTCTAAGCCCAGTGTGTAGTCATCTACCTCATCCAGGAGTAGATATTTTCCCTGTATTTCCTTCTCCTAGATGCAATAAATTTTGTCTAGTGCTGTAAAAGCAGTGGTATATTTTGCCCACCTCTGCCACAAATTAAGGCCTTTGTTCCACAGTGGATATGGAGGATAAACGCCCAAATGGAGTTTCTTGCCCCTTCCCATATAACTGCTGTTCCCCTCCTACAGGTATGCACTACAATGGAAACTTTCTTAGGGCCCCTTTTGATCTTTTCTGTGAATATTTAGCAAGGTTTGTTGATAAGAGACTTCAGTGGGGTATAGAATCCCCCAATATTTATGAGAATGTTTCACCAGCCCAAATGCAGCTTTCAACAATTTCTCAAATTATTCATATTGAATTCCTGTTGCAAGTACCTGTTTACCACTACACCAAATGAACCAGTGCTCACCTCTCCTTGCCCTCTGCAGGTTGCTGTCTCATTAGACTTTGAAAAACTTAGTTGTTCTATTAACTTAGCTTTAATAATAGGTTCAAAATCAGTCAGGCATTTAAATTTTGCTTTTTGTTGTTTTATCACTGTAAATGTGGGAGTGAAGCACCTTCACATTCATGAAGACAAATCATTTATTTGCTCTTGCATGGTTTAGAATTTGAATGTAGTTATGATATTTATTCATTCAAAATAGTCTACATATATTTTTTAACCATATCTATCACAAATGTATAAATTAAGGCATAATAACCTACAATACTTCTTGATTTCATAATGAGAAAAAGCATAGTTTAAAAAGATAAAAAGAACAAATTCTTAGGAGAACATTTAGTGATGGTAGAGAACCTTTCTCACTGAAGTATGATTCAATGTGTGTATGACACATATGTGTATGTGTATAAATGACAGGGCCAGAAAATGTGAGAAAAAGCATAGTTTAAAAAGATAAAAAGAACAAATTCTTAGGAGAACATTTAGTGATGATAGAGAACCTTTCTCACTGAAGTATGATTCAATGTGTGTATGACACATATGTGTATGTGTATAAATGACAGGGCCAGAAAATGTAACTGCTTAGGTCATTTTCACATTCTGTGTAGGTTTTTTTCTGTGAACAAGTTTCCTGGACTTTGTAGTAAAGAATATGAAGTATAGGAGAGATATTAAATGAGAGGTGTGGAGAAAAGGGCAAGGTTTGTGGTGAGAGGAAGCATATCATTTGCTGAGGGTAAAGGATGGGAACAGAGAAGCCCAGTGGCTACAGAACGTAAGTAAATTGTGGTATGAAAAGAATTATGGAAAGAACGTTTTCAAACTTTTGTGCATTGTGAGAAAAAGAACAAGAAAAGCATTATTTCTGTGTAAATATCTGGTGGCTGCTTGCTTGATTATATTCCTCTGGCTGTGACATTGTTTTCCAAGTAGGCAACAGATATCCCAGGGTTTAATTAGGGAGTTATGTGGTTATATGTAAATCCACCAAATGTTTAAAGCTTTTTTGTAGGGTGTTAATTAGATTTTTCTTTTCTTCATTTTACTATTTTGATATAATAATTTTTTATGAGGTAAAATGTATTATTTTTATAATGAGAAAATCAATAAGAGCTATTTTTGAAAGTCAGTCTTTAAATTAAAACCCAGTATAGTGTAAAAATTAATAGAGCAATAAAACAACATGTATATTGGACTGGGACAGGTCTGCTACAACCTATCTAGGTAAACTTATACAAGAGAAAAAGTTATCTAACCTTCAGTTACCACATCAAGCAAATGAGAGCATTAAATTAGATTAGTTACTTTTCAAAATTGTATACGAGGAAGCTCTAGGACCCAGAGGGCGATATGAGGGTGCTCAGCAGGAAGAGCCTCAGGGTTGCTTCCTTGTTGGCTTGTTTTAATATTAAGGTTTCTGTTAATTTTAAGATAATGCTGTTAACCTACAAAAATAGAAGTTGAAAATTTGTGGGCTAAAAACACTTTAGAGTCCTATATTAATTGATATGACTATAAGACACTTTATTGGGGTCCTAGTGCTGCAATAACAAAGGATCAAAAACTATATAGCTTAAAACAACAGAAATTTATTCTCTTACAATTCTGGAGGTATTCTCGAAGTATAAATTGAACTTATCTGCAGGTCTATGATACCTCTGAGGGTTCTTGAATCTTTCTTTGTATCTTTCTAGCTTTTTGTGGTTGCCAATAATTCTTTTTTTTTTTTGTCCTTTTTGTGACCGGCCACACCGGCCATCCCTATATAGGATCCAAACAGTGCACCACGGGGTCGGCCTGCCAATAATTCTTAGTGTTCCTTAGCTGGTAGATGCATCACTCCAATCTCTGCCTCTGTCTTCTCATGGCATTCTTCCTTCCGTGTGTCTGTGTGTCTTCAACTCTTCTTTTAAGGACATCAGTCATATTGGATTAGGGCACACTCTAATTTAGTATGATCTCATCTTAACTCGATTACATTTACAAAGATCTTACTTTAAAAAATGTCATGTCATGAATACTAGGAGTTAACACTTCAACATATCTTCTAGAGGAACACAGTTCAACCCACAACAGATACTAATGAGGTAAGTATAGCATAGCATAGCATAGCATAGCATAGCATAGAATAGTATAACATATTTGTTTTAAAACACCTACAGTGCTTGACATCATGTTTAAAAATATATATATCTGGATTCTAACAATTTTAAGCTGTATGATCTTGAGCAAGACTCTTAACTTCTCTGAGACTTAATATGTTTATCTTTAAAATGCAGCTAATAATTTTACCTACCCCATAAGATTACTTGGAGATTAAATGAATTCATATATGTAAAGCACTTAGAACAGAGAATGGTGCATAGTAGATGCCCTATAACTTTTTCTTATTATATTTATATGAATACTAAGGCTTTGTAAATTAATAGCTAAGTGAGAGACTAGCTCCTAAAAAGGAAAGAGAAATCCAATGTGAAATGAGATAATGAAGAAGGTACTCAAACAACACATAACCTGAGCCTAAAACTATGGCTAGAAATTAGACTGGTGAAAAGGAAAGCAACAGCATTTCATGAAATGATGTGTGGAAAAGTCATTCTTTTCTGTTCTCATTCCTTTCTGTATTCAGTAATAATGAATTGGTCACTTCCAGTCAAGATGGCAGAATAGACAGTCCCCTGCATCACTCTTTCCCACAAGTCAACCAATTTACAACTATTAAAAAGCAAAAACAGCCAAGCTGGGGCCACTAGAGCTCAGGGGAAGAGGAGAGACCTACAGAGTTGATGAAAGCAGAAGCCACAATGAGAGAAAGCAAGAATTGCTCCCACCATTTCAAATCCCAGCAGCTTCAAAGCTGGAGCTGGAAAATGCACGGAGCAAGAGCTGGCAAAAGCTGCTGCTGTGCCCTTCCACTGAAGTTACTTGGAGGCAGCCGGGGAGAAGAGGGCCTTGGTGGCCCTCAGGCCAGCATGATCACTAACAGAGTTCCTGTAGACTCACACAGGAATGAGGAGCCACAACTACTGAAAAAAGGAGCCACTCAGAGGCCAGTGAGTCATTGCAAGGAACTGGCACATGGCCCATCCCATGGGAAGTGTTTGGAGTATGGGAGGTGGGGAGATGGGCCCACCAGAGGAACATTGTGGCACAGCATGGTCAGCTGATCTGCCCCCCAGTCAGCACAGGACCACTCAGTCGAGACTGGTCAGGAATACATATCTGCAGTGGGTGACATTTGCTGAAAAGTTTCAGGTCCAGACCAGAGTTTGCCCACAACCCAGGTGTACCAGAACTCACAGGACCTGGAAGTACAAACAAGGTCAACAATTAAAACCTGAGCTGCACAAAAAGCCTTCCCCAGGGAATCAGCAGCAAAGCAACAATTTAGCTCTGCTCTAGGGCTCAAGTGCTGAACCCCACAGGAAGTTCCCTCATTTTAGAAGTAAGCAAAGGACAACAAAGTAGTTCCAGCAAAGAGTTTAAGTGGTGGGCCTGAGCTGCACAAAAAGCCTTCCCCAGGGAATCAGCAGCAAAGCAACAATTTAGCTCTGCTATAGGGCTCAAGTGCTGAACCCCACAGGAAGTTCCCCCATTTTAGAAGTAAGCAAAGGACAACAAAGTAGTTCCAGCAAAGAGTTTAAGTGGTGGAAACAGCAAATGATCCAACACAGATCTGAAAGAAAAAACAAAATATGCACAGACCAGAGACAAAGTTTTATACTAACTAATAAAGGTCTCACATCACCAAAGAACATCTATAAAACCTCGAAGGACCAAAAGCCCCCTGGTCTCCTGAGCCAGGGCAGTGGAGGGCGGAGGGCTTCATTTACATCCAGCCCAGCAATGACCAAGACAGTGCTGGAAGCCCCCTGGTCTCCCCTGCAGAATGAGGAGGGTGCCCTGGGCCTCACCATACCCCTCTCCTTCCTCCTTCTCCCACCCTATTTCCTTCACCCTTCTCTCCCCCTCCCTGCCAATGGCTCCACAACATCTTAGAATGAAAAAATAGTAATATTAATAAATAAACCAAAAATAAAAAAATTCCCTGTAGAAATAATGAATCATTTTTACCTGATTCCAAAATTTTCTACATGAAAACATTTACTCTTCCTTGTTAGGAATTTTCTTTAAAAACTATATCACCCCAAATCATGAGTGTCTTATTTATACTGGTGTGTGAATGTACTCTGCAAAATAAAATAATGAGTTGGATATCTGTTGCCTAGTCTTAAGCAAATTCTAGAAAATAAAAGGTGGATCCAAAAAGACAGTCAACTTTATAAATTAGTATGGTAGCACAAAATTTGAGGAAATTAACAATTATTACGTATGTATACAGTTATATATTATACATATATTTATATAGGTATATGCTATTATATGTGTACATATTATTATACAGTGCACTTTTTATCACATCTATACTTTCACTTATCTAGGGAATGATCATGAATAATTGGATAGGTACCATAACATCTTTATTTTTTTTCATTTTAAAATCTAACGAAGTACTTGAATTTTAAATTATTTTTTGAATGTGGATCAATAAGTGTTCAGAAATGTACTAGCAAATGTGAGACATGGCATTATTTCCAATTCTTGTATTCAAGCAGAGAGACTTTTAAACACATCACAAGACTTGTAGCTCAAGAATTAAATACCAAGACAAACACCAACTGAAGGCATCACAGGTCAAAATAGTCCCTAATAAAATATTCAATGAGAGATGTAAGGATTTCTTTTATAATCTTATGGGCTTTTTAAAAAATATCATAATAATATGTAATATAAAATAAAATTTGCCATTTTAACCATTTTAAGTATACAATTTAGTGGCATTAATTACATTCACAATGTAATTCCAGTATTGTCTAACTGTTGCCCCTACCGTTTCCAAAATTTTCCATTATCCCAAACAGACACTCTTTAACCAGTGAGCAATAATTCCCAATTCCCTTCTCCACTATCTTCTGATAACCTCCAATCTATTTTCTATCTTTATGAATTCATCTGTTCTATATATTTCAGATAAGTCAGATTATACAATATTTGTCCTTTTTCTTAACTAATTGCTCTGTCTAGAATTTTCAACGCAATATGTCTTAGTGGAAAAGCTTCAGTCTTTATTGTTGAGTATAATGTTCATAAATGCTCTTTATCATTTTCCAGAAATTCCTTTTTATTCCTAGTTTTCTGAATGTTTTTAATCATGAAAGGGTGTTGGATTTTGTCGTATGTCTTTTCTGAATCATTTGAGTGGATAGTTTTTTTCCTTTGTTTCATTATGTAACATTTTGTGAGATATTACATAGATTGATTTTCTTGTGTTTAAATGCCCTTGCATTACTAGGACAAATTCTATTTTATAAAGGTAAATAATTCCTTAAAATGCTTTTTAAGTATGCAGTGCTGTTCTATTTGGTTTGTTGATGTTTTGCTGAATATTTTCCGTAATCTATATTCATAAGAGATGTTGGTCTGTGGTTTTCTTTTCTTCTGATTTTTAAATCTGTCTTTGGTATGAGGGTATTGCTAACCACACAAAATGAATTTTGAAGTATCTACTCATCCTCTTGATTTATAAGAGTTTGTGAAGGATTGGTATTAATTTTGGTTTTAATTTTAAAATGTTTGCTAGAATTCGGTGAATACATCTAGTCCTGGACTTTTCTTTCTTTTTTTTTTTTTTTTTCTCTTTTTTAGGACGTTGTTTTTTGGTTTTTGTTTTTTAATTTAATTTTGTCAATATACAGTGTTGTTGATTATCGTGGCCAATTACCAAAACCACCCTCCCTCCGCCCTGTACCCCCTCCCTCCCAACAATGTACTTTCTATTTGCTTGTTATATCAATTTCAAGGAATTGTAATTGTTTTGTCTTCTTCTCCACCCCCTCCCTGGATTTTGGTGTATTTATTTATTTATTTTTAGCTCGCACAAATAAGTGAGAATATGTGATATTTATCTTTCTGTGCCTGACTTGTTTCACTTGATATAATTCTCTCTAGGTCCA
>NW_007737235.1:1394-2153 GCF_000696425.1 Galeopterus variegatus | reverse complement strand
TAGAGAAATGCCTATTTAGCTCCTTTGCCCTTTTTTTAATTGGGTTGCTTGGTTTTTTTTTTGTAAAGTTGTTTGAGTTCCTTGTATATTCCAGATATTAATCCTTCGTCATATTTATATTTTGTAAATATTTTCTCCCACTCTGTTGGTTGACTTTTAACTCCATTAATTGTTTCTTTTGCTGTGCAGAAGCTTTTTAGTTTGATATAAACCCATTTTTTTAATTTTTCCTTTGGTTGCCCCTGCTTTTGGGGTCATATTCATAAAGTCTGTGTCCAGTCCTACTTCCTGAAGTGTTTCTCATATGTTTTCTTTAAGAAGTTTTATTGTTTCAGGGCATATATTTAATTCTTTAATCCATTTTGAGTTGACTTTTGTGTATGGTGAAAGGTACGGGTCTAGTTTCATTCTCCTGCATGTTGATATTCCGTTTTCCAAGAACAATTTGCTGAAGAGGAAGTCTCTTCCCCAGTGTATAGGCTTTGTGCCTTTGTCAAACATCAGATGCCTGTTGGTGTGTGGGTTGATTTCTGGATTCTCTATTCCATTCCATTGATCAGTGTGTCTGTTTTTATGCCAGTACCATACTGTTTTGGTTATTATAGCTTTGTAGTATAGTTTAAAGTCAGGTAGTGTTATGCCTCCAGCTTTATTTTTTTTGCTCGGCAATGCTTTGGCTATGCATGGTCTTTTGTTATTCCATATAAATGTCTGGATAGTTCATTCCATTTCTGAGAAAAATGTCATTATAATTTTAAT
>NW_007737235.1:0-431 GCF_000696425.1 Galeopterus variegatus | reverse complement strand
GTAGTTTTCTTTTTTGGTTATATCTTTATCTGGTTTTGGTATCAGGATGATGTTTGATTCATAGAATGAGTTTGGGAGATTTGCCTCTGTTTTAATCTTTTGGAATAGTTTGTAAGGAATTGTTGTCAATTCCTCTTTGAATGTTTGGTAAAATTGTGCTGTGAATCCAACTGGTCCTTTGTTGGGTCTGCCGCCGGCCGGCCCGAACAGCCCTAGCCTCATTCCTTTTGGTGGGCGAGCAAATGGCCTGGGATTCCTCTTTCCCTCCTGTCCCCTTTGGAAGGAGATGGGGGAAGAGAGCCATGAAGAGAGGTGAGCACATCCGCTAGCCCCAAAACAGCCTGGTGAAAGGACACTCAGATGTGGCGGAGGTTCTGTCGAGCAGCAGTTCCGTTTATTTTCACACAAGCACTTGCTTTTATAGGCAGATA
>NW_007737234.1:54246-55369 GCF_000696425.1 Galeopterus variegatus | reverse complement strand
CAGGACATTTAGGCACTTATCCCAAGAGCCTGAGATCTTGCCCACAACATCAACAACCCAAACCAGTGTCACTCAATTCAGCAAGGAACCACTGAGTGCTCTAGTGACTAGCACATGGAGGCACTCATACACAACTCCAACACTATATATGGCCTATGTATGCTAACAGAAACTATACTACTGTATCTATCCAGAACCAATACTAAGACACCCTACTCNAACACCACTCCATCCCTCAACCAGGAGCAGAAAGGACCCAGGAGGAGTTTCTGTTTGCTCTGTTGAAAAGATACAAAGTGCCACAGCATCCCTCTTGTGGGTGAAGGGTCCCACCCAAAACTGCTACCACATTGCCCTGAGTAGCCCACATCAACAGCAGTACTGCAGAGCAAAGCGGTGTCCCTCTTGAGGGTATAGGGCCCCACCCATAAATCCAGTGACTACTCAGTGTTGCCCCCTTCTACAGCAAAGCCACAGAATACTTCAGTGCTTCCCCTGGTACAAGGCTCACCCCAGAGCCCAAGGGAAAGCAGTGAGTCACCTACCCTGAGGGGCCTTGAAGCACCCCACTATCCCCCTCAAAGGCTAGGATCCTAATCCTGACCCCCAGGAAACTCACACAGGGTTATTCATTTAAGTTGAGGACCTTCATATCACCCTAGGGCACCTATCAGGGTCATGGGACATTAGATAGTGTACCAGCAAGTCTGCCCAGGGTCATCCATCTCAGCCAAGGAGTAACAGGACATTTAGGCACTTATCCCAAGAGCCTGAGATCTTGCCCACAACATCAACAACCCAATCCAGTGTCACTCAATTCAGCAAGGAACCACTGAGTACTCCAGTGACTAGCACATGGAGGCACTCATACACAACTCCAACACTATATATGGCCTAAGTATGCNGTATGCTAACAGAAACTATACTACTGTATCTATCCAGAACCAATACTAAGACACCCTACTCAGCA
Source organism: Galeopterus variegatus (assembly GCF_000696425.1). NCBI lineage: Eukaryota > Metazoa > Chordata > Mammalia > Dermoptera > Cynocephalidae > Galeopterus > Galeopterus variegatus. Next base: position 54,399 of record NW_007737234.1, on the reverse strand, counting down.
GTCAAAATAAAACACATTTACAGGACAGAGTCTCTCTCCTCAAAAGCCACTCCTGAGTATCAGGAGAAGCGACTCCTCCACCAGATGCCCAGACATCAATGTAGGGATACTAGAAATACAACACGCCCAAAGCAATACAATAATTCTCTAGTA
>NW_007737234.1:48251-52174 GCF_000696425.1 Galeopterus variegatus | reverse complement strand
TAAAGACTCACCCAGACTAATAGCAAAGGGATAGAAAAAGATACACCATGCAAATGGAAACGAAAAACGACAAGGAGTAGCTATTCTTATATCAGATAAAATAGACTTTAAACCAAAAACTATAAAAACAAAGAAGATCATTATATAATGAAAAAGGTATCAATCTAATAACCCTAAATATATATGCACCCAACATCAAACCATCCAGATATATAAAGCAAACATTATCAGCCCTAAAGAGATAGACCCCAATACAAAATAGTTGGGGACCTCAACACTCCTCTCTCAACACTGGACAGATCATCCAGGCAACAAATGATCAGATAAACATGGAATTTAAATTACACTTTAGACCAACTGGACTTGACAGACATCTCCAGAACATTTCATCCAACAAGTAACAGAATATACATTCTTCTCATGAGCACATGAAACACTCTGACCACATTTTAGGGCACAAATCAAGTCTCAACAAATATTAAAACACTGAAATCATTTCAAGTATCTCTTCAGACCACAATGGAATAAAACGAGAAATCAGTAACAAGCAAAAATTAAACATGCTCCTGGACAACCTACGGTTTAAAGAAGAAGTTAAGCAAGAAATCAAAAAATTGCTTGAAACAAATGAAAATAAAAGCACATTATAGCAAAACTTATGAGACACTGAAAGCAGTATTAAGATGGAAGCTTATTGCAATAAATGCTTACATCAAAAAAAGAGAAAGACTTCAAATAAACAACTTAACATTACACCTCAAAGAACTAGAAATACAAGAACAATACAATCCCAAAATTCATAGGTGGAAAGAAATAATAAAGATTACAGCAGAACTAAATGAAATAGACACCAAAAAAAGACACAAAAGAGCAATCAAACAAAAAGTTGGTTTTTGAGAAGATAAACGAAATAGACAAACCATTAGCTAGACTAACTAAAAGAAGACCCCCAAAACAAAAATCAGAAATGACAATGAAGACATTACAACCAATACCACAGAAATACAAAGAATCATTAGACTATTTTGAATAACTATACACCAATAAATTTGAAAATCTGTAGGAAATGGATAAATTCGTGGACACATAGAAACTACCAAGACTGAACCAAGAAGAAATAGAAAACCTGAACAGACCAATAATGAGCAATGAGATTCAATCAGTAATCAGCAGTCTCCCAACAAAGAAAAGTCCAGGACTGCATGGCTTCACTGCTGAATTCTACCAAACCTTTAAGGAAGAATTAATACCAATCTTTTCAAACTATTCCAAAAAATTGAAACAGAGGTCATTCTCCTAAACTCATTCAATGAGGCCAGCATTACCCTGATACTAAAATCAGACAAAGATACAACAAAGAAAGAAAACTACATGCTAATATCCTTGAAGAATGTAGATGCAAAATTTCTCAACAAAATGTTAGCAAATAGAATCCAACTGCAAGTCAAAAAAAAAAACTATGCACCATGCTGAAGTGGTATTCATCCCAGGGATGTAAGGATGGTTCAACATATACAAATCAATAATTGAGATACCCCGTATCAACAATATCAAGGACAAAACCACATGATCATCTCGATAGATTCAGAAAAAGCATTTCACAAAATTCAACATCCCTTCATAATAAATACTCTCAACAAATTTGGTATAGAAGGAAAGTATCTCAACCCGATAAATGCCATATATGACAAACACACTGCCAACATCATCCTGAATGAGGAAAAGCTAAAAGTTTTTCCTTTAAGAACAGGAACAAGACAAGGATACCCACTCTAGCCACTCCTATTTAACATAGTATTGGAAGTACTAGCCAGAGCAATCAGTCAAGAATAAATAAATAAACAGCTACAAATTGCAAAAGATGAAGTCTAACTGTCCCTGTTCACAGAAGATACGATCCTACATGTAGAAAGACCTAAAGACTCCACCAAAAAACTCTTAAAGCTGATAAATGAATTCAGTAAAGTCACATTAAACAAAACCAATATACAAAAATCAGTAATGCTTTTATACACCAACAATGAACTAACAGAAAAAGAAATCAAGAAAGCAGGACCATTCACAACAGCTACCAAAAAAATAAAATACCTAGGAATAAATTTAACCAAAGGGGTGAAAGATCTCTATAAGGAAAACTAAAAAACACTGATGAAAGAAACTAAAGAGGACACAAAAAGATGGAAAGACATTCCATGTTCATGAATTGCAAGAATGTTGTGAAAATGTCCATACTACCAAAGCAAGTTACAGATTCATTGCAATCCCCATCAAAATACCAATGATATTCTTCACAGAAATAGAAAAAATAATCCTAACATTCATACGGAACAACAAAAGACCCCAAATAGCTAAAGCAATCCTGAGTAAAAAAAATAAAGCCAGAGGCATTACACTACCTGACTTGAAATTATGCTACAAAGCTATAGTAACCAAAACAGCATGGTACTGGCATAAAAACAAACACATTGGTTAATAGAACAGAATAGAGAACTCGAATATTAATCCATGTACTTACAGCCATCTGACCTTCAACAAAAGTGCCAAGAACATACACTGGAGAAGAGACTCTTCAATAAATAGTGCTGGGAAAACTGAATATCCATCTGTAGATAAATGAAACTAGACCCTTACATCTTGCCATAAATCAAAATCAACTTAAAATAGATTATAGACTTAAATATAAGACCTGAAACTATAAAACTCCTAAAAGAAAACAAAGAGAAAGACTTCAGGAAGTAGGGCCGGACAAAAACTTTATGAATAAGACCCCAAAAGCACAGGCAACAAAAGAAAAAATAAACAAACGGGACTATATCAAACTAAAAAGTTTCTGCACAGCAAAAGAAACAATTAACAGAGCAAACAACAACCTACAGAATGGGGACTCTATGTGCAGCCTATGTATCCAACAAGGGATTAATATCTAGAATATACAAGGTACTCAAACAACTTAACAGTAAAAACCAAATAATATGATTAAAAAATAGGCAAAGGAGCTGAACAGGCATTTCTCAAATGAAGATATATAAATGGCCAACAGACACATAAAAAAATGTTCAACATCACTAAGCATCAGGGAAATGCAAATCAAAACCACACATCACCTCTGTATTCCTATGGCTGGGCCCAAAGACCCTACAAATCCATTGTACAGAGTGGGTAACAAAACCCTCACCTGCAGCTCCATGAGCAAGGTCATAGGAAAAAGATCCTGGGAGTCATGGGTAAAAATTAATAGGCTTTATTCAGATGCAAGCTCAGGTAGCTAGCAGCTGCTGCCCTAGTGGCCTCGCAGGGCATCCTGAGGGCACTGTGGATGAGAGCCGTTCATCCTTTATACTTAAGTCCACTAACCCAGGAATGCCTGGGTGTGAGTCAGTCGACCCAGGAACACCTGGGTGCCCACGCACATCCACAGACAATAGACAAGGAACACTTGGGTGCACATGCACAGTTGTCATTTACATCAAATGCTTGGCAAGATTCCAAACACCTCTGGGGATCCTGACCATTTATTTTTCATTTTCCCTACAACCTAGGTAGATGGCTATTATCAAAAACATGAGAAAAATAATGCTGGCAAGGATGCAGGGAAAGGGGAACCCTCATATACCCATACACACTGGTGGGACTGTGAGTTAGTTACAGCCATTATGGAAAACAGTATGGAGGTTTCTCATACTACTACAGTAGAACTACCTTATGATCCAGCAATCCCACTACTGGGTATATACCCAAAGGAATGAAAATCATCATGTTGAAGGGATACCTGCACTCCTGTTTACTGCAGCTGTACTTACTATAGCTAAGAGATGGAATCAACTTAAATGTCCATGGAAGTACTGGATAAGGAAAATATAGCATACATACACAATGGAATTACCATTCAGCCATAAAAAAGAATGAAATACTGCCATTTGCAG
>NW_007737234.1:45976-46552 GCF_000696425.1 Galeopterus variegatus | reverse complement strand
TTTCTGAGCTTTATTGCTGACTTCACTGTCTGAAATTATAGAAGATCCAGGCCGTGCGTCTTTGGCAGCAAATGGTACGCTCCACTCAGCAAACCCCACCAGGAGGCATATGCTGCCAATGGGCCACAGAGGGGCTACAGGTGTCTTCACTGTAAAGTCACTATTCATACCCTTAGTAATCAGTATGTGTTTTGGATGAGATACTTTAAACCACATGTGGTAGGCACATGGCCCCATGACTCACTACACAGCAACAGAAAACACTATGAAACTTCCATATTACTCATTTTTTTATTGTCATCCCTCCCTAAACAATACAGCATAACAACTACTTATACAACATTTACATTGTGTTAGATATTACAGTAATCTAGAGATGGTTTAAAGTACACGGGAGGATGTGCGTAAGTTAAGTGCAAACACTATGCCATTTTATATCAGAGACTTGAGCACACGTGGAATTTGGTATCCTTGGGGGTCCTGGAACCAATCCCCCATGGATACCAAGGCACAATTGTATATAATTGGGTGGGGGCAGACAGAGAGGGAGAGGGGATAGTGAGTTCACACAGATAC
>NW_007737234.1:44121-45116 GCF_000696425.1 Galeopterus variegatus | reverse complement strand
CAGCTATAAAAGAAATTAACGTAATAACTGAAAAACCTGCACATGAACTGTTGATTATAAGATTATGTATGTTGCTTTTCTTGATTTTGATAATGATACCACGGATATATAAAAGAATGTCTTCACTCTTAAGTACTCAGGTGTAAAGACCCGTGAGACCTGAAGCTTACTCACAAAGGGTTCAGAAAACATGGCAAAGTATAAATACACACACACATATAATCACACAATAGAGAGAGAGAAAGCACATGCCATGAAAATGAAAGCAGTACAACATCTCAATAGCTGGTGGGTCTGGGTGGAACACACGAAAGCTGTCTTCATTGTTAATGCAGCTGTTCTGGAAGTCTGACACTAAAAATGGTGGTAGTCTTTAACATGATGGATTTTCTTTCATTATTTAATTGTACTTAATCTCTGCTTTTCTCTATGGTCTAATGACCTAGTGTACAAATACTTATCAACAGACAAATCATTTGTTTAAAATAATCACAGTAATTTCCCTTATTAGCTTAAAACTAACACAAATCTTTTCAGTGAATTGATTAACAAAATTAAAGTCAAAAAAGCAAATAAAAGTACTACAAGGATATTTGCTATCAGATATATTTATTCATTTTTTAACTAATTGCATGTATTTTTTGTAAGCTAGTCAATTAGCAGCACTCCTTATATAATATGAATTTTAAAGCCTACATAAGCTATAAAGATTAACTAGTTTTATTTTTTTACCTCTAAAACATACTTATTACCATCATATGTAAAAATCTTCCAAAATTCTGACTCTTCATGAACTCTGTATATGTATTGAAGATGTCACAAAAACCAGACACAGTGAATGAAATCTGTCACACAACCTTCGCTTATGTTTTCAAGCCAACAGTATTTAACCATGAAATAATCATTAACACAGGTGAAATTTCACAAATGAACACCTGATTTCTACTTTGAAGACAATAAAGTTTAAATTCCTACGAATACTTCAGTCTTTCTCC
>NW_007737234.1:41461-43779 GCF_000696425.1 Galeopterus variegatus | reverse complement strand
TTTTGAAGTATCCTTATATGGTAGGACTGCTTGTATTTTTCCAACTTCTGAAATTTGAGTCCACTTATGTTCAAGATACTTTTGACTGATGTTTTTGCAACCTCCCCAATTCATCTCAATATAATTGGGACAATAGGAAATATAATTAAGGCATTAAAGCTGTTTTTCATTTTACTCACTTATATCCTACTAAGATTTATAAAATCTTCAATGATAAGGAATCTCAAATATCTTGAACCTCTTAGAGCTTCTTGTAAAAAAAAAAATTCCGTTGGGGCCGGCCCGGTGGCGCACTGCTACAGTGCGCCACTTGGGAGCATGGCGGCGCTCCCGCCGAGGGTTCGGATCCCACATACAGACCGGTTCCCGCTCACTGGCTGAGCCAGGTGCGGGTGCAACACCGAGGGTTGTGATCCCGTTGCCGGTCCCGGTCCGGTACGGGGGCGACACTGAGGGTTGCGATCCGTTGCCGGACACGCAAAAAGACAAAAAAAAAAACCAATAAAAGTCAAGTAAAATTAGGTCAAAATATAAAATCACTATTGAATTTTCTGATGGTTTTAATTTCTGATTGATTTATTCAACAGAAGTTTTTTACAAGAAGCTCTAAGAGGTTCAAGATATTTGAGATTCCTTATCATTGAAGATTTTATAAATCTTAGTAGGATATAAGTGAGTAAAACGAAAAACAGCTTTAATGCCTCAATTATATTTCCTATTGTCCCAATTATATTGAGATGAATCGGGGAGGTTGCAAAAACATCAGTCAAAAGTCTCTTGAACATAGTGGACTCAAATTTCAGAAGTTGCAAAAATACAATCAGTCCTACCATATGAGGGTACTTCAAAAAGTTCATGGAAAATTAGAATTAAATGTTAATGCAAATCTTTCCTCAAACTTTTTGAAGACCCCTAGTAGTTATAGCATAGCAATATGAATTACAGTATCCATCCCAATTCTTCTGAACCTTACCTGATAAAGCTGAAGTCATCAAGTATGCATCAAGGCAGGGGAGAATGTCTTTGTAATAAGGCTGAATTACATGTTTGTGGATGTAAACTGACCATTCTTCTAGGGCATGCAAGCCTGCTTCTGCCAACGGGGTATAGCTTAGGCCCAGTTTGAAAGCCATCTATATGTTAATACAAACAAGGTAAACTGAAACACAGGAAATTTAAGATTTAAAGAAAAAAAACAACAATTAATTGTGGTTTATAATTAACGCCTTCCTATTGCTAGAACACCAGACACTGCTGGAGTTAAGTGGGTGCAGTCGAGGTAATCATAAGCAGCGCCAGTCTATATGGATGCTGACTTTCACCACACACAAGGTTTAATTCTCACATCATACAATAGCCAAGAGATGGAACCAGCCCAAATGTACAATAGCCAAGAGACCAGTCTATATGGATGCTGACTTTCACCACACACAAGGTTTAATTCTCACATCATACAATAGCCAAGAGATGGAACCAGCCCAAATGTCCATCATCGGATGAGTGGATATGGAAAATGTGGTATATCTACACAATGGAATACTACTCTGCTATAAAAAAGAATGAAATACTGCCACTTTCAACAACATGGATGGACTTTGAGAGAATTATATTAAGTGAAACAAGTCAGACACAGAAAGAGAAATATCACATGTTCTCACTTATTGGTGGGAGATAAAAATAAATAAATAAATACACATATACACACACACAAAAAAAACCGGGGGGAGAAGACACAACAATTACAATTCCTTGAAGTTGACATGACAAGCATACAGAAAGGACATTGTTGGGTGGGAGGGGGGAGCGGGAGGAGGGAGGGAGGTTTCGGTAATGGGCCACAATAATCAACCACATTGTATATCGACAAAATAAAATTTTAAAATAAATAAATAAATAAATAAAATTCTCACATCAACCTGCAGGGGAAGCTCAGAGAGGCCAAGCCAAGTGTACCCAGTCCCAAAGCTAATAAGTGGCAGAAGCAGAACCTGACCAGGTATGCCTCCTGGAGAGGCACCTGCTGCTACTACAGGGCAAGACCTTAGTATTTCCATGTTCTTTAGGAAACACAACACTGATGAAGAGAGATTTGCTCGAGAAGATGCATCTACCTGCAAGGCAGGAACGCAGGCTCTGACATCAAGTTCAATGATGTCATGTGGCAGGGACAGAACAAAGTTCAAACAGGAGGCCAAAAGTTCATCTTTGTATTGCTTCATTTTAACTGATACCTTAACAATAAAGAAGACAGTGCTGTGTGACTCAACAGAACCTACAATTTGAAAATCAATTAAAAAATACTTACCCTATTCTTAAAT
>NW_007737234.1:32616-41451 GCF_000696425.1 Galeopterus variegatus | reverse complement strand
ACACACACACACACACACACACACACACACACACACACACACACACACACACAAAACCGGGGGCAGAAGACACAACAATTACAATTCCTTGAAGTTGACACGACAAGCAAACAGACAGGACATTGTTGGGTGGGAGGGGGGAGAGGGAGGTGGGAGGGAGATTTTGGTAATGGGCCACAATAATCAACCGCATTGTATATCGACAAAATAAAATTTAAAAATAAATAGATAAATAAATAAATAAATAAAATTCTCACATCAACCTGCAGGGGAAGCTCAGAGAGGCCAAGCCAAGTGTACCCAGTCCCAAAGCTAATAAGTGGCAGAAGCAGAACCTGACCAGGTATGCCTGCTGGGTAGGCACCTGCTGCTACTACAGGGCAAGAACTTGGTATTTCCATGTTCTCTAGGAAACACAACACTGATGAAGAGAGATTTGCTCGAGAAGATGCATCTACCTGCAAGGCAGGAACGTAGGCTCTGACATCAAGTTCAATGATGTCATGTGGCAGGGACAGAACAAAGTTCAAACAGGAGGCCAAAAGTTCATCTTTGTATTGCTTCATTTTAACTGATACCTTAACAAGAAAGAAGACAGTGCTGTGTGACTCAACAGAACCTACAATTTGAAAATCAATTAAAAAATACTTACCCTATTCTTAAATCAAAAAAAGGTAAGTATGTAGTCTTTATTTGATGTGACTACATTCATTTTACAAATTAACCGCTGATCTCCAGGAAAAGTTAATCTGTTAAAGTATTTAATTCCCACTATATGGAAAAACTAAAGAATATTTAATTATGACTTGTCATCAGAAGAGAATTACTCTAAGAAAACTCAAGGGATTTTGAAACACAATTTCTTCTATTAGTTTTTTTAAGACCTTACTCCCAATCTGGATTTAGCAAACCAATTTTTTAATAATTATTTATGATCACTAGGATTTTTTCAATATACATTCATTTAAAAATAACCCATGAAAATAGTAAGACAAATCATTTAAAAGTTACCTCTTTACCAAATTTTGCAAATAATGCAAAGCAAGAATACTTTTCTGGGTCCTCAGGAGAGTGTTTCAGACTCTTTGGACTAACTCCCTGTCAAATAAAGTAGCAAATTAGTACACAAGGAACAAGAATCAGGCGATTCTGTATCCTAATCTGGCAGTTCCCAAGCATTCCTCATTGGGGTGGATTCATTTCACTTCACCAGTGCCTGGGGCAGAAGGAAAGCGAGTATCAGCTCTGAGGACTTTTCAAGGCAGAGGCCAGTCAGAAACAACATGAGGAGCAAAGGTAGATGGGGCGGAATCCATTCCCCTACCCTCCGTCTTCCAGCAAGATACACCTGTGCACCTCACCAAGACAGGCTCCCCCTGTAATTACCCAGGCGGGCTCCTTATGCAACTGACTGGAGCCCCAGGGACATTAATCCAGTCATTCTCAACCTTCACTAAGCACCAGGATCACCTGGGTGGTTTGTAGCACAATCACCGATTCCAAGTATTTTAAGTATATATTACTCATTTTAATTTTCTGACCTTACTGTCTGGGTGGCTTGTAGCACCATCACTGATTTTAAGTATTTTAAGTATATATTACTCATTTTAATTTCCTGACCTTACTGTATTAAGAGTCATAAGTTAACCAGAAAGAGCAATTACGTGGTCTCCCTACTACATAAAACCATATATACTAACAAGTATTCTCGTTTCTAGTTGAATTTTTACCTCTAACTTCTCAATTCTGAATAATTCCATGATGGGTTCTGACTCCTGAGGGGGGGTAAAATGATTAGTTTATACTCTTTTAAATGGGGATTGTGGAGGCCGGCCTGTGGCTCACTCGGGAGAGTGTGGTGCTGATAACACCAAGGCCACAGGTTCAGATCCCATATAGGGATGGCTGGTTCGCTCACTGAGTGAGTGTGGTGCTGACAACACCAAGTCAAGGGTTAAGATACCCTTACAGGTCATCTTTAAAAAAAATAATAATAATAAAATAAATAAATAAAAATAAATTAAATAAATAAATAAATAAATAAATGGGGATTGTGGAATTAGAGTGAACCAAGGGATTTGACATGACACTTGGAAATTAAGGGGCTAAAAAAATTATTTTAACAGTAGAAAATGGAAACTCTGAAGAAGGTTTATGGTATAAGCAATGAAGTTAAAGTGATGTTTGAAAGGTTAATGAGAAACAAATTATATTGTTTGAGGATTTTTTTCCCCCAAAATGTTATCTCTTCATCTGAATGGAATGAGTCTGAATACTCCACATTCATAATCCTAATCTTACTAAATCTTGTTTAGTGAATTTTGTTTCTGGATTTTTTTTAAGCGAAAACTTAATATTTTATATTTTGCTTTTCTGCTATATAGTCTAGTGAAAAGTTACATGAGCAGAAACTCTCCCTTTTTTGTTTTTTTTCCTTCTTTTGTGGTGTTTAAAGCATATTCTAGTTTGAAGCTACTAATTTGTCTTATATCTGACTTACATCTGACTTAAGTATAACCAGGTACAAACAACAAATTTTAATTTTCTGAATCCTTAAAGTTTTCAGCATGTGGTCTCTTCCACATGCTAAAAATTACTTTCACTTGTAACACAGTAATTAAACATATCATGGAGAGAGACCTAAGTTAAAATTTACTACGTAATAACTTCGTATAGCATACATTATACGAAGTTATCGGTGCTTACAGCCATCTGACCTTTGACAAAAGTGCGAAGAACATACACTGGAGAAAAGACTCTTCAATAAATAGTGCTGGGAAAACTGAATATCCGAGTCCCTAACTTGTATATTGATGGCAGTCTTTTCTGTTTTCTAAAAACGTATTTTGTTGTGGTGCTTTTCTTATTAATTAAATCCCATATTCAGAAACCTTGCCTGTGAGTTTAAATTGGGCTTTTGATTATTGGTTTCCTTTTTTTGCTCTTGAAAATAATGCAGTCTTATGGAATTTGTCAGTTTAATTGAAAATAAGGTGTCAAAACATGGAATGTATAACTTACTCATTGAAAGATATCGTAATTTATGGGCACAATAAAAATCTGAATCATTCAGGTAATTAATTTTCAAAAATGGAGCCCTTTTGTCCTTAACTAAAGGTATATGTTTTTTCAAGATCTTATTCTATATTAAACAGTGCTTTGCACAAAGTGGTTTCTGAAGAATGAGTCCCTTGACTCCACATGATCATTGCTCCATGTTATTTGCCACAAAGAACCTTATTTCAGATTGAACCTGGAACTCCTTGTTTCTCATATTAGCTATTTCTCTATTAGGAGCACTACAACTACGGTCAGATGCAACATGAGCTACTTTAGTATGGTTGGTTTGGAATTTGTCCGTGTATTATGATTTATTGACCTGTTGATGCAGGTGAATTGGGTGCATTTTGTTGTCACTGTATGTTAAATGATGACCAGTGTTTTTACAAAGGAATTGAACAACAACAACAAAAGTTATGCACAGATTTTCAACTGCATTGGGAGGGGGCATCCCTAACCCCTGGTTGTCCAAGGTTCAACTATATTCAATGTCCTCCAAAAACAACTTACCTCAAAATATTTTATTTTCTTGGCATTTTTCACTGCAATAGAAAGCAACTTGTAGAAGCCACTGATGAGTGGCAGCCGTGTAGACCGCAAAATTAATCTGTAGGCAAATGAGTACACCCACGGTTCAAAAAATCCCACTTGTTTCTCAGGGAGAATCTCTCTGTAAAAACAAATTAAAAGCTTAAGGTAGAAATTTTTATCATACTATTATTCAGCTTTAAAATTATAATGGACATACTTAAACAATTACAGACTATAATTTCATTACATAACATTTTTAGGTATTATAACATTTTTAGGTATATCTTTTAGGTATATTCCTTTTTTCTTAGCTGAGGATCTTTTAAATACAAAAAAAAGTAATAACTCTAAGATAGTACATTTAGACTTATCTTAAAGGTCTATATAAGTGATTTTAAATTTTAAGTCTTTTACTATTTCATTTCTTACACGTATATAAGGGTATTTCCTATATTATAGCCAATAAGTGATACATTTTCACTCTTAAGTAATTAAAATTCTACAAAATACCTGCAAAATTCCACCAGGTTAATGAAAGCTGAAAAATCTTTAGGTTTAGCAGGATGCAAGTTAGCCGTTGGATCTGAAGTCGGGATCACCCAAACACCAGTAGCCTCATCTCCATCCTTAAAAATTAATTGTACCAACAATCACTGTACCATTCAAACACACATCATTCAACAAATAACTGTCCAATTGACTTCACAGTCAAGACCTAATGCTACGAGGTAAGAATGCAAAAGTGAGAAAGGTAGAGATGGGTCCTCCAGAGCTCACAGTTTGATAAGGATGGGACTCACTGAAAACATTAAACAGGACTCACAGGAAGTGATAAAGCGATGAAAGAATGGGACAAATACAGAAATACCCAGCAGTTACCACTTCCTGAAGGAGCTAGCAATAATGCCTTGACAGAAGTCTCAAACTTATGAATAGAGAAATAGAGCAATAAGTAACAATAATAAGAAAGACAAATGAAAAATATGATTTTTTGAGAAGTGCACACAGTTCAGTTTTAAACATTGTGTTACCAAATGTGTGTTATCAAATACAACCTGTGTTATCAAATTCAAATGTTAAACTAGTAGTTAGAAATAGGGAGCCGAAGCCAATGAAGGATAATGATGCGGGAGACCAGACCTGTGTTCTTGGACCTACAAGAAGGCAGCAGGAGCCAGGGACACCACCAAAGACATCCACAACAGTGAAGACATGTTTTAAAATGCAGATTTGTAGGCTGACACAGTTCCTGGAAGTCCCTTTTGGCAAGTTTTTTTTGTTTTGTTTTGTTTTTTAAATGAAATTATTTTAGGCATATGTAAACCTTAGAAAGCAGTAAAACACACAATGGTACGCTTATCACCCAGCATAAAAAAATATAACATCATGAGTGCAATCAAGCAAGTGTGCCCACGGCCTCACACTGTTTCCTTTATTTACCCTCCGTACGTCCTCCACATTATCTCATCTAACCTCATGGGACTACAGTGGACGCACACATGCACAAACTCTAACAAGAACAGTCTAGTCTGAAAAAAATCACTGCACTTGAGATCAAACTACATGTCTTCCACTGGAAGTCACACCCTTCAGGCTGGCCTCATTACATGGTGCCGTGTTCCTATTAACTCCTCAGACAAGAGCAGGGCAACTCCCAGCTGCCAGTTTTAAGCCATGACTTATCTTTTACCCAGGCTAGGAAAACTGGGTACAGACAAAAGGGAGGACACTTTCTTCTTTCTCTACTTTCTACATTCTACTATCTCGAGAACACATTTAACACATTGTACCCCAGTTTGGGGTTTCCTTAACTATAAGCAAGAAACCCAGGCTTCTCTAGCCTAGTGTGTAAAGTTACTTCCACATAAAATAACATTTACTTGATTCTTTACTGTTTTTAAGGAATGAGAAACAAACAAGTATTATAAACATCTTTTTCCAAAAAAATTTGTTTTAACATATTAAACATGTAAATTACTTTTCAAACAATCTAGTGATAAAATTTTTTACACATTATGCTATATTCAATAGAAAAGTATCAATAGCACATAATAATCTTGAAGAAACCAATTTTCTTCAATCCCCTACAAATATGCTATTATCCCCTGAATATTTATATACAAAGAGAGTTGGTGTAAAAATGATGCAAAATTATTACTGACAAAAACTTCTAACCTCTTGTTCCCCAACAGTCAGTTTTTCCAGTGTAAGATCCAATTTCTCAACAATCTTCAAAACAGATTTTACAAATTCATCATATAGTAAGCGATTCAGACTTTGAAGGGAGGAATTCACAAAGAGAAATGCTTCATCTGCTAAAATAGAATCCTTTAAACAAAGAAAAATAATGAACTTCAAAATCTTGTACAAAAAAGTATTAGCATGAGTATTTTATAAGCATCAAATGCAGATTCACATGTATATTTAGTTACTATGGAAACAATGACATATAAACTGTAGGTGTACCTGGAAGTTTTCAAGCTACAAAATTTAGACAACTTCTCAAATTATTATGACAGCATCATTTCAGTCAGATAATACAACTTATCCAGTCATGGAATAAATACTTATTCTGCACACAGTAATAAGATTTAGGCCAATCCTTGTCAAAGCACTTACCCCAATTAATTTGAGGGTACATATAAACACACATATACATAATATATACACATACACACTATGTGTTTTAATATGTTTGTGTACATACACATACATGTTCATTTACATGTGTGCATATGTAAACACATGTGCACACATACACACATGTAGATGAATATATATTCATCCTCAGAATGGATTTAAAAGTATAATCTATCATTTCTTTTAAAATGAAGCTATTCTACCATTCCAAAATTATAGGCCAATTACTCTGCCTATACTCTGTCAAATATTATATAGGACCTAACCTTGAAATATAGAGATATATAACATCACATACAAAAAAGAAATAATTGGGGATAAAATTACTAACAACTGCTACACTATTTTATTTCAGTAAGAAAAAAACTAAAAACACCTAAGATTTTACACAGGATAGCAATCACCTTTTCACAAAAATTGCTTGTCCTGGACTATTAATGCTTTGTCAAAGTACATATTAAAATACTAGCCACTACCCTGGCTTAAAGTTGACACTAAAATATCTAGCAGATATCTGCTAGAAAGATATTAGACAGGAGGTGTTATTCTAAGTGAGACTAGAAAAAATAATAGAAAAAATAGTAAATAATAGCTGTGCACCAATCCCCTTCATACCTATTAAATCAATTGAATTTATCTTCATCTTTAACAAATAAAAAAGAAAACAGCTCTTCCATGGTGGTAATATTGTTACATTCTTTGTTACCTAAGAAGATGCACCTGTTAGAAAGAACAACTTAGCATCAACTATACTATCCAGGTACTTGAAGCTACAACGAGGACTCAGCTACTGTAATTAATGTCAAGAATTCTATGTCTGTGCTCCTTTCATTTTTTTTTCTAGTCTCACTTTAACTGTCCTGACTTATACTGTTTTAATTTTTTATTACTTCAATTTCATTTTCAAAAAAACTTTTGAAAGGTAATCAAATACAATTCTGAAATAAATAAGTCTTAATTCTAAAACTATGGAGACTAATAAAGAGAGGTAAGAGGGTACTTTTATGGTACTTTCAAAGTGCAAATTTTACCATCATCTGGTCACAGCTCAGGAGATTCCTAAAAAGAGCCACATAGTCTTTGCACATAGGCACTTTCCACTTGCCAGTTCTAACTTCTCCCAAGGCACGATGATCTTCAGACTCAGACCCAGCGTCCTGGCCAGGAAGACAACATGCAGTGCTCACTGACAGATTCACAAAAGCAGCACTGCTGCCAGAACCTGCTGATTTTCAGAATTCTCTAAGCCAAAACAGCTACCAGTAGGAGTCTACATAATTAGGCTGAGGAAGACATTATATGATTTTTCTGTGACTAAACTTGTGAGGAACTACCACCACCCCCTGAACGCACTGTAAGTAGTCTACTGAACTTTCTTACACCCTTTGATCTGTCACCTCCTCCTTCTGAAACTTCTAATAACTACGATATACCTCCCAAAATACACCTTGGTATATTGCCCTAGAGTTTCCAGAGAGAAAACATTTCCTTTTTGTAAAAATGTATATAGCAGTAAAATAATGTTTAATGTTTCAAACCTTAGGAGAAGTGCATTCATCTAACAAAATATAGCAGAATTATGTCCTACACTTTTCAAAGTGTAAGGAATGGTTAATAACTAAGAAATGCTACTTTTGTGTATTTACATACTGAAACCTCAGCAGTATTTCTAACTTTCAGTGACAAAAGACCAATTTTCAAAACATTAGATTCAGAATTTACCTTTTGAAGGATCACTGGTTTAGAACATATTCTGATTAAACCCTGATGCACTGAAAAAAGGAAATGAAAAAAATGGAAGGAAACACTGAAAAATACAACAAAACACTCAATATAAACAAGTCATAATTTTTTAGAACATAACTTTACCTCTCAACTTCTTTTCTAAGTTCATTAATATCTTTAGTTTTCAATTTTGAACTATTAAGATTCAGAAGCAAAAGAATGAAAAAAAGAGAGGATTTTGATCTACCAAAATTTTAGGAGTTCTCCAAGAGGCATCAAAGATACAAAAAAATTTGGCAACCAGATTTTCTTTACCTATTTCAAAGAACATGTTAAGTATTCATAATTTATCATTCTAAAAACAAGAACGAATTGCAAACTTACCCACAGTACTAATGCAATTCCAAAGAACTGGTCCTTTTTCTGCTAAGGCTAGGAAAACTTTCACGATGGCTCTACAACACACCAACTGCATTTTTGGACTATATTGTGGGAAACTGTCTATCTGCACCACCATGAGATGTTCCAGAACTGGAGTATATACCTCAGGAACCTACCAGAAATGAAAGCAAACCAAACATTAGAAGATGTTATAAATAAATACAGGAATAACACAAATATTCAAAGTAATTACAATTGAATTCTACACATATTGGTTAAATGAAAAACCTGGCTTGTCATCTAATCTGCTAAGCTTAACATTTATTATTGTGATTGCCTAAAAAAAAAAATCAGAGTAGAACTGTCTGAATGATGCAATTGGATCCCAAGCAGCAATTAATATTTTGGAAAGATGGAGAAAATAACAATATTTCTTCCTGCTCTGGGTAGTAAACAATCAAGTTTCATGACAATAATTCTATTGACACAACATATTAA
>NW_007737234.1:16410-31567 GCF_000696425.1 Galeopterus variegatus | reverse complement strand
AATCAAGTTTCATGACAATAATTCTATTGACACAACATATTAATTAAAGGTGCAACTGGATCCCAAGCAGCAATTACTAATCTTTCGGAAAGTTGGAGAGAATAACAAATATTTCTTCCTGCTCTGGATAATGAACAATCAAGTTTCATGACAATAATTCTATTGACACAACATATTAATTAAAGGTGCAACTGGATCCCAAGCAGCAATTACTAATCTTTCGGAAAGTTGGAGAGAATAACAAATATTTCTTCCTGCTCTGGATAATGAACAATCAAGTTTCATGACAATAATTCTATTGACACAACATATTAATTAAAAATGTCACGTTGATCACAACGGTGCCTACATAATGGTATCATATGACTCCATCAAATTATCTAAAGAAATGAAATTAAATACTTAAAACTGTGCTCAGTTTAATTAACTACTTCACTTACTGTGTCAAGGTAGAGCAGGACACTTGCAATAGACTGGAGAAAACTTGGCATCTGATAAACATGGTCATCAACAGTGTCTGTCTGGGTGAGGAACATTTGTTTGCAGCACTGGATGAGCTCAACATATATGAAGTCAACATCTTTTGCATTTATAACCTTGCAAGGCTTTAGGAAAGGTGAAACAGAAGTCTTAGCAAGGTCAAAATAATATTTAAGGTGTCATGTTAAGCCATGTGATTATAAACTGAATATAAAAAAGATCTTTAATTGAGAATACAGATATAAAATATAATACCTTATATAGATGCTTTTCATTATAATCTCTAATCACATTCTAAATATCTATTCATACATACAACACGTACTGATTGTCAGCTATGTTCTTGGCCCTATTTAGGCGGCAGGTATTAAAGACAAATGAGGCGCAGTCCCTGCCCCCACAAAGCTAGCCACCCAACGGAGACACTGAGGGCTTGAGCACGTGGCTAGACCTGCCACCACACCTTGCTCCACACCATGCCCACAGCCGTCTTTTCTAACTCATGAATCTGATAATGTAACTACCTGACTTCAGACTTTTCAAAGGCTTCTTTGGACTGGAGAATCTAGTTCAGACCCCTTGATGCTCTACCTGGTTTATCTTTTTGGAATCCTCTCCCTTTCTTCTTGTCTACTGTGCTCTGGCTACACTGTGAACATACCTAGCACAGAAACAAGCTGAAATGATCAGACATAGCATCTGAAGTAGAAAATTCCATGCTATCATCTACCTCTGAGGCTTCTCACATACTGTTTCTTCCACCCTATGTAAATTTAAAGCAGCCAATAGAGACAAATGGAGATGAAGATTTAACAAAAGAGAGAGAATGGCTGGCTGGTTAGCTCAGTTGGTTAGAGTATGGTACTGATAACACCAAGGTCAAAGGTTCAGATCTCCATAGCAGCCAGCTGCCAAAAAATAAAAAGAAAAGAGACAGAGTAGACATTGATGGACCAGTTTGTAGAAAGGAGGAAGGAAATTATTTTCTCTGTAAAGTAGAAGTCACAGAAGGGCCGGCCCGGTGGCGCACTGCTACAGTGCGCCGCTTGGGAGTGCGGTGTCGCTCCCGCCGAGGGTTCGGATCCCACATACAGACCGGTTTCCGCTCACTGGCTGAGCGAGGGGCGGGCGCAGCACCGAGGGTTGCGATCCCGTTGCTGGTCCCGGCGCGACACTGAGGGTTGCGGTCCGTTGCCGGACACGAAAAAAGACAAAAAGGAAAAAAAAAAAAAAGAAGTCACAGAAATCCACAAAAAGGGAAATAACTAGTGTTATTCGTAATATTTTTAAATATGTATCTTTTTGTCATGTGAACTTCTAAAACTTTGAAAGAAATCCCCTATAATTTTGCTTAATAAATAAAAAACAAGGGACAGCATGACATAGTGGAAAAAAACAGTGTTTCTAGTCCTCAGACTTGGATTTACATCTTGGTTCTGTCCATTCTCTGTGTCCTTCGGTAAATTACCTAATTTCTCTGAGTCTCAGTTTCCTCATCTGTATAAGAGAATAACACTCGGCTTGTGGGAGAGTTATGAAGATTAGAGATAATGCAGATAAAGAATACTAGTATACAAAAGACAATGAAAAAACCCTTAACTGTTTATAAAACAAATAACAATAATATTGTCACAAGTATGAGACACTATTCAAAAATGCAATAAATTACATTCCTTTAAAACCCTCAAGTGAAACCAAAAAGATAAAATAGAGGAAATTAATGAGCCATACTCCTGCAAAAAGTCCATATCCACGAATAGCAATAGATAACTTCTTGTTTGAATCCATATTTCTGATGATTCCGTAGAACTGTTCCATAAAGTACTGCAACTTACTCTTATGCATATCTGCGTCTTTTGCCACCATAGAAGAAACCTGCAATTGCATAATATTTACATTTTAGAAATATTTAATAACTAAGCAAAGGAATTTATACAAATATAAGAAAGCTAGAACTGTTTATATACTACTGTGTACTGCTATAGTTATATACAATTGCTCTAACTCACAAACTAGTTTTTGAAAAAATAAACTCCAAACTATAAAGTTTAAATTGAGATAAGGGAAAAAAGTACTTTGAGAAGCAAATAGATTACTGTCTACCAAATCAAGCAACAACAGCCTAAATACAAGAACTAAACAGCCAAATACAAGAACTAAACATGGGTGTTCAAAAGAGCATTCCTAATTTCAACATAAAACCTGTCCAGGACAAGAATGGAAAGAACCTAGATAATTACCAAAGGCACACACAAAAAAATCCACCTTCAGTTGCCAAACAACCAATACACTTCTTAATCCTACCCAACACTGTCAGGCCCTAGGGTATGTCCCTCCAGGAACTTTACTCCCAATTTATTTTAGAAGAATGAAATATCATACGTTCTGCTTCATAATTTCCTTTTTCACAAAATATACCATAAACACATTTCTCAAGAACTAAACAAATAATATCACCTTACTTAACTGCAGAATACTTTTTCATTTTATGAATATAATGTAATATTTAACCACTTAAACTACAGGCATTATTAATTTTTTATCATTGTACTTCCAGCAAGCATTCTTTTTATGCATTTTTACTCAATTATTTTCTGTACAGAACAGCAAAGACTTGAAAATAATTATCCTACAGTAGAGCATAGATTAAAACATTATGGTTCATAAATATAATGACATCATGCTGCCGCTGAAAATTAATCATGTAAATCTCAATGAAATGTCAGGAAAATACAAAGGGACTTCAAAGTCTATGGAAAAGTGGAATTAAAAGATAATAATAAAAATCTATGCTTTATTTTTCAACATAAGCTCCATCAAGTTCAAGACACTTTTGTAAGTTATGATACCCACCATAGTCCATTCCTAAAGAACTGAGAGTCCTAGGAATTTAACCATGTCAGTACAGTATTTCATACATTATTGAATGAAGAAAAACAGATGCTCTTTAAAGATTTTTAAGATTAGGAAACAAAAAGAAGTCAGAAGGAGCCAAATCAGGACTTTAAGGTCAATGCCTAATGATTTCCCATAGAAACTCTCGCAAAATTGGCCTTGCTGTATGACAGGAATGAGCAGGAGCACTGCTGTGGTGGACTCGCTGGCAAAGCTTTCCCCAGTGTTTTTCTGCTAAAGCTCTGGCTAACTTTCTCAAAACACTCATAATAAACAGATGTTATTGTTCTTTGGCCCTCCAGAAAGTCAATAAGCAAAATGCCTAAGCATCCCAAAAACTGTTGCCATGACCTTTGCTCTTGACCATCCACTTGTGCTTTGACTAGACCACTTCGACCTCTCGGTAGCCATGGCTTTGATTGTGCTTTGTCTTCAGGATCATGCCTGTAAGGCCATGTTTCATCTCCTGTTACAATTCTTTGAAGAAATGCTTCAGGATCTTGATCTTGCTTGTTTAAGATTTCCATTGAAAGCTCTACTTGTCTGCAGTTGATGTGCACACAACAGGTTTGGCACCCATCGAGTGGCAAGTTTGCTGAACTGTAATTTTTCAGTCAGGACTGTGTAAGCTGAACCAACTGAGATGTCTATGATGTTGGCTATTGTTTCTGCTGTTAGCCATCAGTCCTTTCCAGTTAGGGCACGAACGAGACCCATTTTTTCCTCACAAATGAATACGGGTGGTCTGCCACTGGGCCTTCATCTTCAACATCACTTCATCCCTTCTTAAAACAAGCTCTCCACTTATAAACTTCTGATTTCTTTGGAGCATCATCCCCGGAAACTTTTTGTAAATCATCAATGATTTCACCATTTTGTAAATATGATGTTTGTTCTTGCTTCAATTTCAGCAGAATTCCTGTGGCTGTGATAGGGGCTCTTTTCAAACTGATGTCTTACCCTTCTTAGTGCCTCACACTAGATCCTATTCAGACATGTATAACAAGTGAACACAAATTTATTTTAGTGCAAAAAATTTTTGAAATCCATAGTTTTTTCAGAATACATTTTCCATGAACTTTTTGAAGACCCCTCATATACCCAACACAGTAGAAAATCTTAAGGCTACAAAAATTATGAATAACATTCCTTTATGTGAGGATATCTTTCTTCCTCACTCCTCATTCCCTCTTTCTGAAGAGGGAGGGAAAGAGAAAGAGAGAGAGGGGTTGCCAAAATGATAAGTGATTTTTTTCTTGGTGGTGGAATTTCAGGAGATTTTAATAGCCTTCTTTGTACTCTTCTGTATTTTGGGGGGGGCGGGTATATGCAACTAACTGTACTGTTTTTCATAAGAACTTTATAAAGTATTGAGTGAAAAAAGGAAATTTACTTTCCCATAGGTGTAATGTTTGAATTTAAAAATGTACATATGAGTACTATAGCCAAATTAATAACAGAAAAAGAAGTTGGAGGACAACCACTACCTAATTTCAAGATTTAATGTAAAGTTAGAGTAATCAAGACAGTGAAGTACTGATGTAAGGATAAAGATAAATAGAACAAACTAGAGAGTCCAGAAATGAACCCACACATATATGGTTGATTCTTGACAAGTGGGGAAAGAAGAGTCTTTTCAACAAATGGTGCTAGAACCAACAAAGGAATGGGAAATCAACTTCGACTCTAACTTTACACCACAGACAAAAAATAATTCGAGATGGATTATAGAAGTTAAGTGTAAAAAACTTCCTGAAAAAAATATGGGAAAAATCTTTGCAACCATGAGACAGGTAAAAATTTCTCAGGACATATAAAGGAGGAACCAGTTTAAAAATTGGAAAATTTGGGGCCGGCCCGGTGGCACACTGCTACAGTGCGCCGCTTGGGAAGCGCAGCAGCGCTCCCGCCGAGGGTTCGGATCCCACATACAGACCGGCCGCTTACTGGCTGAGCGAGGTGCGGGCGCAACACCGAGGGTTGCGATCCCGTTGCCGGTCCCCGGTACGGGCGCGACACCGAGGGTTGCGATCCCGTTACCGGTCAGTAAAAAAAAGACAAAAAGGAAAAAAAAAAAATGCATACAAGAGGCCAAAATAAGTGAGGCCACAGGCACTTTCTTTCTACTGTATTGACCAAATGCGAGAATAAAATTTTCAATATCCAGATTGTGTAGCAGATTATTTAACCTTGCCCAGAGGGAGGTCTGAACTTTGGTGTTGGCTGTCTTGGAATGCCATGCTGGTAGGAGTGTCCTTCTTGCATGGGAGCCTCAGGTCCCGCTGGATGATCTAGTCACACCCAAAAGTAACAGTGTGACTTGGGGTAGGGGCTTTGGGTCACATGGTACTTTTGACCTGTTGACTGAGATCAACCCCATGGGCAGTCAATCAATCCATACCTATGTGACAGACCCCAATAAAACCTCTGAATGCTGAGATTCAGTTGAGTAATCTGGCTAAGGCTCCCTGCCCGCTGTGCTGACACCCTGAGCAGGGAGAGGACAGGGTAAGCCCCACCTGTGTATCTTCCTTTGGTTGATTTTAGTCTGTGCCCTTTTCTTTTTTTTTATTTGTTTTTTAAAAATCTGTCCTTTTTAGCTATAATAAACTGTAAATGGGAGTGTAACAGCTTTGAGTTGTTAGTTCTTCTAGCAATTTATTAAATTTGAGAGTGACTTTGGAAACCCTCAAACTCACAACAGAATTCAGCCAAAAGGGCAACACTACAGAAATCAGCCAAAAGGGCAGCACTGAGGGGACCATTCCCTCTGACTTCTCAGTTGTCTAAGCTCTAAGTTTCTCACAGATTGTACAGTAGAAAGTAGAATATATATCCTCAGTGAAATTCTAAACGGTATTTACTCAACCTAGTTTTTATTAAGAATTGAAGAAGTCTGAAATTAAATTTTGTGTGCAAGGATCTGGAAGGGAGAAGTTTGGTGGGGCAATCAGCCCAGCCAAGGGAGGGCTGACAGTCATTCCTGCGGGTCCACACCCAGCCACTCATGCTAGGAAAGGGAGGCATTGTCAGGATAGTCACCAGGCATGATCCCTCTGCACAAACCCCACTTCCCTGCACAAGTCCTGGACGTTCTTATTCTAAACCTTAGTAACAAAGCATGAGATTCTAACTCTCAAAAGGTTTATCTGAGCAAATGTTTACTGAGATCCAAACATATCTTATGAATCAGTAAAAAAATATTTCCTCAAACTTTTATTTTCCTTAACAAATAAGATCAGCCAAATTAAGTTGAACAGAAGTTTTTATGGGGAGGACCAAAAAGAAGAGGCAAACTTCATGCCAAGAACAGCTTGAGAGAGACAACAACCTTGACCGGAAGGCTGAGAACAGCAGGGAACACTAAGAAGCTGAGAGAGACAGAACAGGAGAGGTGGGGAGCCACAGGCGAGCTGCGTCCCATAGGTCTGCCTGGCAGCCGAGCCACACCTGTTTTAAGAAGGCCAGTGCTTCTCTCTCCTCTCCCTCCTGCACACAAAGCCCATGAACCTCCAGCCAATACTTCCTGTGCCACAGTTCACACAGGTTTTCGTGCACTAGCCTATTAATTAAACTAGTATTTATCTATTTATAACATTGCTCCAAATAAAACTTATGTGAATCCTGGGTTTCCCATCAGCACCAGTCTAGGCAGTTCCTTGGCACCTGGCCTGCACTGCCAGTATTTCCAGACTCCTCTGGATGCTTGAGACATCCTGAGCCCAGTGCTCAGAACCATAAGCACAGGCAATTCTCCTTGGCCAACCAACACACGCTTCTAAGGGGCTCTCCCTACTCTTGAGGTAATGCAACACACAAGCACCTATCTTCTCAAGACAGCTGGCCCTCATTTCCCAGGACATGAGCTGCTTGCCTGCCCCCGCCCACCCGCCAGCTCAAGGGAGCCCTTCTCTTCACCTCCTTACCCCCACATCGTCACTGCACTGCACTTGCTCCAGTCTCGGCTCTGAGGTTCTCACCAAATTTGGTACCTTCGTAGCTCTCTTTCAATCCCAATGACACCCATGTAGCTGATCAACAGTAAAACTTTCTGCTTTAAATACTACAAAAGCTATCAACTTGTATTTATTTTTCAAATGTGCATGTACAAGATTAGAATATAATTCTTTGTGTGGAAAAAATATTTTTAAATGAAAGTTGGATTTGCAGTACCTGTTTCAGGAAGGATTCCAGGGCTGAATGTGCAGCTTTTTTCAATTCAACATTTGTATGGCTACAACATTTTGACAGTACTTCAAATAAAGAAACGTAGTTGTCCAGAAGGCAGGTGCTAAATTGAGATGCGTGCAGGGTGAATAAGCGTAAGCCAGCTGCAAATGCAAAAACCGTTGTCTTTAAAATAGGACAACATATGCCAGAACAGAGGACTAAGAAAGCTTTGGGTATATGTCAAAGCTAAAACTGTGTTCATGAAGACCTAGCACCATCGCATTATGATAACCCAGGGATGCCGGTCAGAGCTCTAATGCCACCAGCCTCCAACTGAATTAACAGGCCCATGACTTTACCGACAAACCCCAAAACAAGGGTCAGAAGTAGGATCAGAATTTATTTAGGCAAACTCAGAATTGAACAGCCTGGATCCCCTGAAAGATGCCCTAAAAAAAAATTTTTTTTTAAGTCATGTAACCTGAGTATGGCCATCTCAATCAGAGCTTGTGAGAGAAAAACAAGGTCCCAAAAGCCTCCCTGTAAAAAACTATGTGCAAAGCATCACAGATATGATCACATTTACTGTCATTTGTAGTTCAAGCAAAAGCTTACTTGAGATGTTAATGTGGTAATCTAAAATATTATACCTCATTAAATACAGAATCTTACCTAAGAGCACAGCATATCTCTTCAGATCAATCTATTTCAGAAAAAAAAAAACACCATCAATGTTTGAAAATCACAAGCTTCAACTGTAAAAGAATTAGAATAATATTAATCCTACCTGAGGACGAATTGCCTTTAGTGCAAAATCAAAAATCTCTCTTGATGTCTGGGGATCTGGAAATAACCAAAAGAAGCCTCTGTTACAAATGCTAACAACAGTGTCACCTGACATACTTTACCAATGACTTTACAACTAACTGCTTTATTTCAGACAGCCAGACATCCGTATTAACCCTAACAGTCTCCTGTGGATTCAGGAGCAGTATCTTCCATCAACCCATCCAGCTGGAGAGGTGCAAGTAATGACTGCTGCAGTTACTGCTGCGGGAAAATAGAAAGAAAATCTGCAGTAACAAAGACAGGGTTTAAATTCCAACTCAGCACTCATAAGCTCTGTTTTCTGTTATGTGTAAAGGGGACAGTATATACTTTCTATCAGGGTTGTTTGTGCAATTAAATAACTTATTCAAGGCCAAACACATGATTTTCTCCCAGTACTCCCAGGCATTTATTCAACACATAGTATATGATAAATTATTATGAGAATTAGAAATATGAATAAAATATGGTCTTTGACCTTAGTCAACTTATTACCTACAAGGGAAGATAAAACAGACACCTGGCTATAACATGAGGCTCTCATCCTGCCTGACCAGTGTGAGTTATTTGCATAATTGTCTCCCACCAGATTATTCATCACAGCTGCACAGAGTCATACTTTATTCATCACTGACTTCTCTGCCCTTGTGACAATGACTTGCAAACAGCAGAGGCTCAAGAATTGTTTGCTTTTATTGCAAGGACTAACATATTTTAAGGTAGACCCCAGAGGACTATGCGATAGGAGCTGGTGGGAGAATGAGGTCAATTACCATGTTTGAAGGATGATGCTGTAAGAGACACAAAAAAAGCTTCTTTGGAATTCAAGACAAACAGATTTATTCTGGCTGTGAGTATTCAAGAAGGCTTTACCAACATGGTAGCATTGAGCTGGGACTGAAAGACGAGGTGTTAGCTGGGGAAAAAAATCACCCAAATAGAAAGTAACAGCATAAACACAAGTGTGCACACACAAGGGCACCAAGCACTGGTCGCTGTGCAGTGGGTCTGGAAGGAGTGGATCCAGCAGACACAGCGTGCAACTTCCACTGCCAGCACGGGGAATGGAAAGGCTGTATCCACTAAGCAGTAACTCTCCTTCCCCATCACCCAGCCTCTGGTAACCTCTGTTGTATTCTGCCTCTATGATTTTGCCTATTCTAGATCTTTCATATAAGTGGAACCCCACAGCATACGTCCTTCTGTGACTGGCTCATTTTACTTAGCATAATGTCCTCAAGGTTCATCCATGCTGCAGCTTGTGTCAGAATTTCCTTCCTTCCTTCCAAGACTGAATAATACCCGTTGTATGTACATACCACATTGTGAATATCCATCCCTATGTTGATGGACACGTAGGTTGATTCCACCATTTAGCTACTGTGGAAATGTTCCTATGAACATAGGTGTGCAAATTCTTGAGTCTATTTTTAAGAACCCTCTCTCATCCCCACATCACCCATCAGCCACACCCCATTTCTTTGCTCTCCTCTGCTGTAAGATTCTCTAAAGGGCTTTCCACAAATGGTCTCCACCCCCTCCTTTTCATTCGCCTTTGCTTCACTCTGGCAGTCCAGCATCTCCTGTGGCGATGGGCCCACTATGCCTGTCTGATCACTTTTCCCTAGACCCCCTAGCAGCAAAGTAGCCCTGCACTCCCTCAAGACTCCCTCCTGAGACCCTCTGCTAAGGCTCTCCACACCCACTTCCAGCTCACCTTGCTCACACTCATAGCTTTAAATACTGCCGATGTGCTGAACACTTCCACATTCAAGGTCTAATTTCTCCTACATGATCCAGTCTTACATACCCAACTGCACCAGACATCGAAGCCTGGATGTTCCCTAACTGTCTTCAATGTTAAAATGTACCCCCAAAGGACAGACAAAATGGACTCATTGTGGTTAGAAGAGACATTCAAATTGTTAAACAGAACTAAATGGCCGCAGCAAGAGGGAAAGGACAGACAGGTATTACTCAGCGTGACAGTATGTATCTCACTGTTAAGAAGTTTTCTGTAACTAAACAAAGGCAACTCTCAGAAGATAAGCTGAAATCAGCTACAGCTGGGAATCTACGACTTCACTGACCTTCAAAAGTCCACCTGGTGCCAGCCACTGCCCCCTCCTTCTCATTCTTGAGGGCCCACCATGGCTACAATTAGACAGAAACAGACTCCAAGGGCATTGTTCTCCCCCTTCTCTGATAAAAGAGGCCACATCGAAACCAGCCACGGCCAGTTCATAGAGCCTGCACAATCACACACCTTTGTTGACATGTTCAGTCACTGCGTACATGTACGGCCTTCTCCATAAATGTACACAGCATTCCTCTAAGCTCACTGAATATGCATATGAACATATATTGGAAGGCATAAATACTAGCCTTCCTCCTTTGTTCCCAAGAGTGCTTATCTTGGGTCCTGCTGAGGACTGTGCTCCACAATCTGTAGATTGCAACCCTCAGTGTCGTCCCCGCACTGGACCGGGACCGGCAACGGGATCGCAACCCTCGGTGTTGCCCCCGCGCCTTGCTCAGCCAGTGAGCGGGAACCGGTCTGTATGTGAGATCCGAACCCTCGGCGGGAGCGCCTCCGCACTTCCCAAGCGGCACACTAGCGCAGTGCGCCACCGGGCCGGCCCCCTATGGTCCTTTTTTGTTAACACCAGTTAAACATGCCCAACACAAAAAGCCAAGATTCCGCCTGAACCACAGTTCTCCCCCATCCAATTCAGCCTAGTAATCAGTGCACAGTCCTCAGTTCCTCACTACCACATTCAGGAGCAAAGCCTCTCAGTCCTACACTCACACGTATCCCACAACTAACAGCAGTCAGGTGGACCCTTGCAAAACATCTACTGGTCCATACACATTCCTTATTGAAGAGCCATGGCCTCCACTGTCTGAAATGAGATCCTAGCTCAGAAGCCCCCCATACAGACCCTGCGCCCTTCCCAGTTTCACCCTGGACCAGAGCTCTGCCTGCCTCTGAACTCTAGACACACAAACTCTCTCGGACCCTCAGACCACTACATGCCTGCCAGGTGCCGGCCAATCACTCTGCCTGGAATGACTCTTCCCCAGCTGGCTTCTTCTCATCCTCCAGGTCACAGAGTCTGTGTCAGGTCTCAGAAAGAACACTGTGTGCATCTTCCACTCTCCACGCGCTGGCATTCCTGCTCACTGCACCCCACGTGTGCACATCAAGGAGCCCTGGAACAGCCTGTCCTCCTCTTTGTTATCTGTCTCCTCCACTAGCCTGAGCTTATGATGGTGGGACTTGGTGACTTAGACCACTGAACCCAATACCAAATTCATCACTCTTTAGATAGAAAGCACCAAGGACATAAATACTGTATGAATGAATTATCATTATAATTCACATGAGCATGGCATAACAGAAAAAGTATAAATTTTAGCCTCAGACAAAGGTTTAAACCCTAGACTTGCCATTTATTAGCTATGTTAGTTTCCTATCGTTGCTATAACAAATTACCACAAACTTAACAGCTTAGAACAACACAAACTTATTACCTTACAGTTCTGAAGGTGAGAAATCTGAAATGGGTCTCACTGAGCTAAAAATCAAGGTATGGGCACAGCTGTGTTCCTTTCCAGAGGCTCCAGGGAGAATCCGTTTTCTCACCTTCTCCAGCTTCCAGAGGCCACCCCAGCCTTGGCGCACGTCCCTTTCTATCTTCAAGGCCAGCAATGGCTAGTCCAACCTTTCTCACATCTCCTCAATTAGACTTCCTCTTGTGCCTCACTCTTCCACATTTAAGGACCCTTGTGATCACAGTGGGGCCACGGGATAATCCAGGACAATCGCTTTATTTTAAGGTCAGCTGATTAGCAACTTTAATTCCCCTTTACCATGCAGCATAACAGGTCCTGGGGACAAGGATGGGGACATCTTCGGGGTCCATTATTCTGCCCACTCTTTAGAAATGTAATTCTTTAGTGATGCCATTGTGTGATTTTGGGCAAGTTACTTGTCAGTTTCAGTCTTCTAATTTGTAAGACAGCAATATTAACACCTGTATTACAGAGTTACTACAGGAACCTTCCTTGCAGTGTGTCTAGAATAGGCTTTAGCACATGGTAAATGAGCAATAAGTGCTATTACTTTTCTTAAACTATATATGTCCAATGAGAGCCAATTTATAAGCCAAGAAAATATACAGACAAATATGCAACACTACCTGTTGCCAGGGTCAAGGGACAGAAGTAAACGTATAGCCTGGTAAATTAAAAATACAACATATACAGCTGTACACAAAAATACAAAAATATAGCTGTAACAGAGAAGAGTACAGAAGCCAGAGGAAGTGACTAAGCACATAAATTCTTTATAAAGGTGATGATCTTTGAATAAGAACCTGATAGAGTGGGAGCAACAGGATGTAGGAGAGATGACAGAGAAGACAAAGAAAGGAAAGTCACCTAGGGCTGTTCCAATATTCTCGGCAAGAAGCAATACAGAAGGGTTGAGCAGAAACAGAGGAGGTACAAAAATTTGGCAATTACTTGAATATAAGTAAAAAGAAAGAGCAAATAGTTTTTTTTAATATAAAAAGAATCTTTTAGGGTTAAAAGTTTTATTAGCCTTTTAAAAAGAAATGAATTTCATATTGCTTATATTGGTATCAGTTAAGATTATTTAAGAGTTTCTCTAGGGGAACATTGTTGATACCTATGAAGAAAAGTATATTAAGCAGAATTTAAGATCAATAGGTAAGGATCCGTGTCTTAAGAATTACAAAATGCTGATGAAAGAAATCAAAGAAGACCTAAATAAATGGAGAGATATATCACATTCATGGATTAGAAAACTCAACATAATAAAGATGTCAATTCTCCCCAAAATGATATATTGGTTTAATGCAATGCCTATGAGAATCCCAAAAAGGTTTTTTGTAGACAGACAACTTACTCTAAAACTTATAATGGGTTGAAGGTGACCACTACAATGATCCTGCAGGGTTGATGATAATGAAAGCCACCACCATCTTGGACCTACTGAGCAGACACGAGAATCAAAGCCCTAACTGGGCTTGCACCCACAGTGCAACCAGGAAGTACAGAATGGACCACCTCCAGAGCTAAGCAGCCAGAGTGCACTGTGCATTTCCAAGAGCAAGAAAAGATGGATAAATCTACAGCTTCAAACTGAGAGTCAAGATGGCGACGGGTCAGGAGCGGGGGCGCCAGAAGACGGCATGAGCCTGAGAGATATGAGCTGTGCTGCCAGAGTGCTACTTGCATTTACAAGAGCAACAAAAAATGACTAAGTCTTTGATCAACTAATCCACAACTATACAACTAATCTACAACTATAAAAAAGCAACTACAGACTCGAGGTTTAGGGCTGGCATAAAAGAGAATTCCTGGGAGCGCCCGAGATGCACTGTGGGACTGAGTGAGCAGCCCGAGGCAGCAGTGGCTGCGAAGTGATATGGCGACAACACGGAAATGGAGAGGGAGCTGCTCGGTAGGCTCAGCTCTGAGTGACTCCAAGCCCGGGCCTGCTTGCGGGGCAGACGCCCGTCCGGCTTCCGCCTACCCCACTGGGCCAGTCACCGGCCCGGGGCTGCCTCCATTTTCTCAGGTGGGGGCGGAGCAGGCCGGCTCAGCCAGGCCTGCCCTCCTCACCCGGCTCGGCTCCTCACTGAGCCTTCCCACTTCCTTGCCCTAGCACGGGACCTCCGGGGGCCTGCGGGCCGGCCTCCCATCCCATTCCCCCCACGGTTCTCTGGCAGGGCTTGTGGCAGGGGGAGAACCAGCCAGCATCGGGAGGTCAGGGAAGAGCAGGCAGGGCAGATTATCACTCCACCGCACCCTGGGCTCCGCCCCCGGTAAACTTCCTGTTACAGGGAGGCAGATACCATCTCTGCGGCCATCAGTTCGGAAAAATGCCTAACTAATTTCTGATTAGGAAAAGTGTGATCAGAGTGCTCCTGAGCTCGCTTGAACCTGCTGGAGAGCTGACTGCAGGCGGGTGCCGGAGTCAGTCCACACTGGGGGGATTCAAAGAGGAACTGTGTGCTGCGGGCTCCTCCCCCGAGGAGCTCATGCTCCAGTGTGGGAGATAAGACAAGCACACAGATAACTGCGATAACAGGAGGAAGGTGATTAGTCCCGAGAAAGCCCTACACAGTGCTGCAAAGCCACCCAGAGCGACCGGTCATCTACGACTAGTAGAAACCCAAAAGACCTCCTGGGCGGGCCGGTGCCAAGCAGGGGCTTGAAGGCCCGGCTGATAGACAAGGGCTGCAGAAGACACGCCCCAGCCTAGTCAAGAGCGCACAGAGCAGGGAGGTGGCCGGTTAGGGAGGCGGAGACTCAGCAGAAAACACACACCCTGCGGGCCGCCTCTGCGACGTCCAACAGCCCTGCCTAGTGCGCACAGAGATATCCGGCTAGGGAGGCGGAGACTTGGCAGAAAACACACACCCTGTGGGGCCGACAGGGCGTGATCCAGCAGCCAGGACCAGAACATACGGAACAGGGAGAACTCCTACATGGGAAGTGGAAGCTCAAAAGAGACCACACACCCTGCGGTACCGCCCCGTGATCTAGCAGCCCAGCAGAGTCCAAGCTGACGAGAGAGGGGGCTCCCCGGAGGGGCCCAAGACC
Organism: Galeopterus variegatus; assembly: GCF_000696425.1. NCBI lineage: Eukaryota > Metazoa > Chordata > Mammalia > Dermoptera > Cynocephalidae > Galeopterus > Galeopterus variegatus. Next base: position 16,558 of record NW_007737234.1, on the reverse strand, counting down.
CGAGGCAACCACACACACAAGACATTAGAGGCCAACTGAGCAGTTACAGAGGTAGCCATACCAAATTGACAAACACAACCATACATTGGTTGGCTAATACGGTCAAACCTGTGCACAGTGAAACCCCCTGCCAAAATGAATAAACATC
>NW_007737234.1:14745-15476 GCF_000696425.1 Galeopterus variegatus | reverse complement strand
AAGACTCAAAGACATAGAGAGAATCTTGACAGCTGCAAGAAAGAAGCATCAAATCACCTAAAAGGGAGCCCCAATCAGGCTAACATCAGACTTTTCATCACAAACCCTAAAAGCCAGAAAGGAATGTAATGATATATTCAAAATACTAAAAGACACAGATTGCCAGCCAGTAATACTCTACCCTGCAAGGCTATCCTTCCGAAATGAAGGGCAAATAGTATATTTCTCAGACAAACAAAAACTGCAGGAGTTCACCACCACACGACCACCCTTACAAGAAATTCTCAAGGGAGTACTAGGATTGGTTCCTGAAAAATAACTACCACTACCATAAATATTCAAGTAAAATCAAAACCCACTAGTATAATAAAAATGACAATCAGGAAAAGAAAACAAACAAACAAAAACACTATCTACAACCTAAGGAACCAACAAACACAGAAAACAAACAGCAAAGCAGAAAGCAAGGAACAAAAGACACCTAAGACAACCAAACAACCAATAAAATGCTAGGAATAAATCCACAACTTTCAGTAACAACTCTTAATGTAAAAGGTTTAAACTCCCCAATCAAAAGACACAGATTAGCTGACTGGATTAGAAAGGAGGACCCAACTATATGCTGCCTACAAGAGACCCACCTCACCCATAAAGACTCACATAGACTAAGAGTGAAAAGATGGAAAAAGATCTTCCATGCAAACAAAAAAGAAAAATGAGCTAGAGGGCCG
>NW_007737234.1:12751-13234 GCF_000696425.1 Galeopterus variegatus | reverse complement strand
CAAAAAAATAAAATACTTAGGAATTGAGTTAACCAAGGATGTGAAAAATCTCTATAATGAGAACTACAAACCACTGCTGAGAGAAATTAGAGAGGATACAAGAAGATGGAAAGATATCCCATGCTCTTGGATTGAAAGAATCAACATAGTGAAAATGTCCATACTACCCAAAGTGATATATAAATTCCATGCAATCCCCATCAAAATTCCAATGACATTGTTCTCAGAAATAGATAGAACTATACACACATTTGTATGGAATAACAAAAGGCCACACATAGCAAAAGCAACACTGAGCAAAAAAAATAAAGCTGGAGGCATAACACTACATGACTTTAAACTATACTACAAAGCTATAATAACCAAAACAGTATGGTACTGGCATAAAAACAGACACACTGATCAATGGAATAGAATAGAGAATCCAGAAATCAACCCACACACTTACTGCCATCTGATCTTTGACAAAGGCACCAAGCCTAT
>NW_007737234.1:10267-11621 GCF_000696425.1 Galeopterus variegatus | reverse complement strand
AATATAAGTAAAAAGAAAGAGCAATCAGTTTTTTTTTATTATAAAAAGAATCTTCTAGGGTTAAAAGTTTTATTAGCCTTTTAAAAAGAAATGAATTTCATATTGCTTATATTGGTATCAGTTAAGATTATTTAAGAATTTCTCTAGGGGAACATTGTTGATACCTATGAAGAAAAGTATATTAAGCAGAATTTAAGATCAATAGGTAAGGATCTATGTCTTAAGAATTACAAAATGCTGATGAAAGAAATCAAAGAAGACCTAAACAAATGGCGAGATATACCACATTCATGGATTAGAAAACTCAACATAATAAAGATGTCAATTCTCCCCAAACTGATATACTGTTTTAATGCAATGCCTATCAGAATCCCAAAAAGGTTTTTTGTAGACAGACAAACTTACTCTAAAACTTATAATGGAAAAGTATAGGCCTTATAATACTAAAATTATTTTTAAAAAGAAGAATAAAATGGGAAGACTTACTCAACTCAAGGCAAAGGCTTGCCATATAGCTATAGTCAAAAAGTCAGTGTGGCATTGCCTCGGGACAAAGAGACCAACAGAATGGAGCACAGAACTCAGAAGTGGACCCACAAAATCATGCCCAACTGATTTTCTACAAAGGTGCAGAAGCAACAAATGAGATATTTGATAACAATTTCATGGATATGACTCTAAAGCCAACAAAAAATAAATAAACTGGACTTCATCAAAATAAAGAATTTTTGTGCATCAAAGGACACAATCAAAAGAGTAAAAAGGCAACCACACCATGAGAGATAATATTTGCAAATCATAAATCTGAGATGATATTGATACCCACAATATATAAACAACTCCTAAGACTCAACAACAAATAGTAAAAAAAAAACCCTGATTAACCTAAAAATGGGCAAAGGTGTAACACCAAGATCAAAGGGTTTGATCCCCATACTGGCCAGCCATCCCTTCCCCCACCCAAAAATGGCAAATGATCAGAATAGACATTTCTCCAAAGAAGATAAACAAATGGCCAATAAACACCTGAGAAGATGCTCAACATCCCTAGTTATCAGGGAAATGCAAATCAAAACCACAGTGAAATACCACTTCACATCCATTAGGATGGCCATTATCAAAAAAAACCCCATAAAATAACAAGTGTTTGCAAGAACATAGAGAAACCAAAACCCTTGTGTACCACTAGTGGGAATGCAAAAAGTATAGAACTGTGGAAAACAGTATGGTAATTCCTCAAAAAAATTAAAAATAAAGTTACCATTTGATCCAGCAATCACACCTCTAACCGTATACCCAAAACCACGGAAAGCAGGGACTCCCAACAGATATTGTACATCAGTGTTCACGGCAG
>NW_007737234.1:1564-9839 GCF_000696425.1 Galeopterus variegatus | reverse complement strand
ATTGTTGATACCTATGAAGAAAAGTATATTAAGCAGAATTTAAGATCAATAGGTAAGGATCTATGTCTTAAGAATTACAAAATGCTGATGAAAGAAATCAAAGAAGACCTAAACAAATGGCGAGATATACCACATTCATGGATTAGAAAACTCAACATAATAAAGATGTCAATTCTCCCCAAACTGATATACTGTTTTAATGCAATGCCTATCAGAATCCCAAAAAGGTTTTTTGTAGACAGACAAACTTACTCTAAAACTTATAATGGAAAAGTATAGGCCTTATAATACTAAAATTATTTTTAAAAAGAAGAATAAAATGGGAAGACTTACTCAACTCAAGGCAAAGGCTTGCCATATAGCTATAGTCAAAAAGTCAGTGTGGCATTGCCTCGGGACAAAGAGACCAACAGAATGGAGCACAGAACTCAGAAGTGGACCCACAAAATCATGCCCAACTGATTTTCTACAAAGGTGCAGAAGCAACAAATGAGATATTTGGTAACAATTTCATGGATGTGACTCCAAAACCAACAAAAGAAAAAATAAACTGGACTTCATCAAAATAAAGAATTTTTGTGCATCAAAGGACACAATCAAAAGAGTAAAAAGGCAACCACACCATGAGAGAAAATATTTGCAAATCATAAATCTGAGATGATATTGATACCCACAATATATAAACAACATCTAAGACTCAACAACAAATAGTAAAAATAAACCTGATTAACCTAAAAAATGGGCAAAGGTGTAACACCAAGATCAAAGGGTTTGATCCCCATACTGGTCAGCTATCCCTTCCACCCCTCAAAAATGGCAAACGATCAGGACATTTCTCCAAAGAAGATAAACAAATGGCTGATAAGCACCTGAGAAGATGCTCAACATCCCTAGTCATCAGGGAAATGCAAATCAAAACCACAGTGAGATACCACTTCACATCCATTAGGATGGCCATTATCAAAAAAAAANTGTACATCAGTGTTCACGGCAGCACTATTAACAGCCAAAAAGTGTCCATCCATGGATGAACGGATAAACAAAATGTGGTATATTTGTATAATGGAATATTATTCATCCTTAAAAAGGAAATTCTGACACATGATAAAACATGGATGAACCTGGAAGACATTATGCTAAATGAAATAAGCCAGACACAAAAAGTCATATGAATCCCTTTGTACAACATTCTTGAAATGACAAAACTACCGATGGAGACAGATTAGTGATCATTGGGGGTGGGGGAGGAACAGAGGTGGCTGTGGCTAAAAAAGGTGGCACAAGGGACCCTTGTGGTGATGAATTCGTTTAGTATCTTGACTATAGTGGCATATACACAAACCTACACATGATAGAATTGCATAGAACTAAATACACACAAACACGTGCTTGTAAATCTGGTGACATCGGACGAATGTCAGTGGATGGTTATCGATGTTAATATTCTGTTGTGCTATCACACTAAAGTCACAAGAGACGCCATCATCAGAGGAAACTGGGGAGGGCACACGGGTGGGTCTCTGGATTATTTCTCACAACTACATGTGAATTCACAATTGTTTTAAAGTTCAAGAAAATAAACAGGCAATTTTTGTTTTAAGTAGAGAAAGATAATCAAGTGAAGCCAAGCAATACCTTCTTCCATGGACTTAGTGAAGTTACAAAGAAGTGAAGACAACCCCTTCAGACATCCAGCCACAAGAGGTAGTTTGGGCTCTCTTACTGCTGATGTCATCTAAAAGTAAAGTTTTAAGAAGATATCACTAAAATAGAAAAATACAACCAAATCTATGAAAATGGAATATCATGAAGTTTATCATACCTGGGTTCTAAGTTCACCCAGAAATGCACGGAACAAGTTTTCTGAATTATTTATCATCTCACCGGGATGAACTTCACCTAATACTCCTAGGAGCTCATATACTTTTTCTAAAACTGAAAAATAAATTTTAGACAAATGAAGGCCAAAAAATACATTTAAATAAGTTAAATTAACAAAAATGTATAAATAAGAAAATGAGAGAATGCTTAATTCAAAAGTAATTTCACAGTAAGACATACAAAGTATCTAGTGTTACAAACTGAAATCTTTGCTGATAAGTTTTATGCGAATCTATTATTGTAAACTAAATTATATTTGACAGGTGTTGTGAGTTTTCTATTTAAAGGAATCATTTTGTAAAGATTAACAATCTTATAAATGCAAGTCTTCACACACTGTTTTTGTTTGTTTCCATTTTGGTTTGTTTTCAGAATAAAGAATTCATCTGTAAAACATATAAAGATCTCGGTAGAGGAAATCTGTCTTACACTAATAATTTGTTAATGTATTAAAATATTTAAAAATAATATTTAAATGCATCTCACCTGTANAGGAAATCTGTCTTACGCTAATAATTTGTTAATGTATTAAAATATTTAAAAATAATATTTAAATGCATCTCACCTGTATCTGGTATTTTTGTTTTCAATGCAAGTTCTCCATAGAATTTACTAAATAATTCTCCAACTTTAAATTCATCAATGAGTCTAGAACTTCTCAAAGTCAGGAGTAACTAAAAGAATACAAATTAGCATTTTCTAGAGAGGAAAATAAAGAAAAGGCATCCTCTATCTCCATGCATCTTCATAGAGCAAAGTTTCAGAATCCTGTGTCTCTAGGGGATTCAACTTGGCCTCTCAGGACTCGCATCTAACCAGATTATTTGGGAGGTGAAAGTTGAGGTGGGTGGTGGAAGAACACAAGGGGAAGGATGATCTAGGCTTAATTTTACCTTTCTAAGAAACCAGTAACATGACTAGAACCATTCTCTCAGAGGCACTCAAGACCACGGACCAATCAGACCCAAAAGAATTTTGAGAGATGCAAAAAGAGGCAGAGATGCAGGTGAGAGACCCGGACATCCACTTAAATGCAATGCATAGACCTATTTCCACTGCTGAGGTTTCAGGAAAAAACTCAGAGATACAATGAGGTGACCTTTTGGCAAATCCTAATAGCATTAGGTTTTGCCGAAGGTGGTAAAGGCAGTAAGGGTGGTAAACAGAAAAGCAGTAAATTCCTTAGTTATTTTTCTCCTTCATTCCCCTCACAAACTCAAATTCTTCTTTTATTACCCCAAAGGGTCTGAGGACAAAGTACCAGGGTGCTGTGGTTTCAGTGTCCCCCAAGCTCACATTGGAGCTGAATCCCCAACATGGTACTTGAGAGGTGAGGCCTTTGGGAGGTGATCGGACCATGAGGTCTATGCTGTCATGAGTGGATTAATTCACTCATGCATTAATGGGTTAATAGATGAGTGGGCTATCACGGGAGTGGCACTAGGGGGCTTCATAAGGAGAGGAAGAAGAATGTCACACACACACTCTTGCTCAGCCCTAGCCATGTGCTATCCTGTCACCACAGGACCCTGTAGAGTCCCTGCCAAGAAGGCCATCACTAGATGTGCCCCCTAGACCTGGACTTCCCAGCCTCCAAAACTGTAAGAAATGAATTTCACTTTCTTTATACATTACCCAATTTCAGGTATTCTGCTATAAGCAACAGAAAACTGACGAATACACAGGGTATTGTCAAGTGACAGTTGGAAAATGCACATCTTACCCATGCATCAATGTGCTTCAATCCTATCCTCCCCAAAAACAAAACTCAAAACTCCAATTTTCTGTTTTATGTTATATGTTAAATAAAATACATGTACTTAAAAATATAAAATTACCTTAATGAGAAGGTCTAGGGCTGGGATTTTACATTTAGCAGCTCTATCTTTTGTATAAACGCTGGTACAAATATTCTAGATGTTAAAAGGAGATATACCAAAATTGTCAATAAGTTATAAGAACTAAGAATTAACAACAGCTAAAACTTGTTTTTCAGAAAGAAGCAATACCAATGTATGCTATTGATATTTACTATTTAGCTGTTAAAAGCTTAACATTAGAGCATATGATTGTAGACACCAGAAATTACTGAAAACATTGATGCAATATACTGTGGTAATGCTATCAACAATAACCAAAAGAAACACAAAATAAATGGACACCTCAGCAGGATTATTAAAAAAAACAAAAAAACAAGCCATTCCTCCTTACATACTTTCCATAGCACTTGTTGCCATATATCAAGAAAGAAATAGAAATAGAAATGGGGTGACTAAAGAAATTCTAAGAGTGACCAGGACTCTCTCAGAAAACAGCCCGACATAAGGAAACAACAGGCACCCTGGAATGAGGCAACTTGACTCCACAAGACGGGTGGGTTTCTTAACTTCTAAGTCTCATCTGTAAGCCAGAGAGAGTAAGAATACCTTGCTCACAGCATTTTTGTAAAAATTAAGACAAACTGCAGATTAAAGAACGTTGTAAACTGTGAAGCACTGCAAGTATTAGCTACTCCTACTGCTCAGACAATCTTTAGAAATATTAAGATTCTGGGCCAGCCCGGTGGCGCACTCATAGAGTGCGGCGCTTGGGAGCATGGCGGCGCTCCCGCCGAGGGTTCAGATCCCATATAGAGACCGGTCCGCTCACTGGCTGAGCATGGTGCGGGCGCGACACCGAGGGTTGTGATCCCGTTGCCGGTCGCGATACGGGCGCGACACCGAGGGTTGCGATCCCGTTACCGGTCATGAAAAAAAAAGACAAAAAGGGGAAAAAAAAAAAGAAAGAAATATTAAGATTCCAATCAAGATAGACCATAAGTCAAAACACTGATAACCATTAAAAGTAATAGTTCATATATTTTTATCTCATTATAATTTACAAAACATCTTGTTGTAAATGACCTCAGATTGAATATATACTTCTTCATCAACTCTTAGCACATTAGACCTACAAGCAAATTCAGGACCAACAAAAACAACTTACTTTGAGATGTGGCAATTGTAGAAAGTACAGAAAAGCTGAGAAAGAACAACTTAATTTATGATTGCTACTTCCACAGTAAATTATTAGGAAACCTGGGGAGGGCAGGTTGGAGAAGGATGGAAAGCATGAGAGAGCCAAACTCTTCAGACTGTCGTCAAAGAGAACACATCAACTACAGGAAATATGGACCTTACCCAATGGGAGGATTCTTTAATGGTCTTTTAAAGTGTTCTGGAATCTCCCCACAATTTAAAAAAAATCCAACTTATTATAGCTTTTCATAAAAGGTATCATTTACCCCATGTGCAAAAAGATATCAAGATAGTTACAAAAAAAATTATCAGAGTAATTTCTCTGACAAGAGCCTTAGCTTACTAAATCTAAAAAAAAAAAAAGAGTAGCCCACTTCATTTCTAACACAATCAAGCAGAAATAAGTAAACTCCCCAACAAGAAAGGCATAAAATAAAAATTCAAGTTACTTATATCATAAGTTAACATAGATGTTAATACATAACGAGGTATGTTTTTTCCCTCCTTACCTTAATATCAAGAGAGTATGGCATGATCTTCTGGCCAATTTTTTCTAAGAAAACACATAAAAATTTTAGGACTTCTTCTCTGCAATCACGAAACTATAATAAAAGAAATACACATAGTAAATAAGGATAAAATCAAGAGTTACTTCAACACAAAGGAATATACAAAAAAAGCAAGATGAAAATTTTTAACTTACTTCATCAAAGCTAAGTGATTTCCGAACAAATACAAGCAAACCAAAATCTCTGGAAAAAACTAAGGAAGTCTGTAATGCTAAAAAAAAAAAAAAAGTAAGTTAACAAGAGTTGCCAAGAAGCATTTCATAAACCACCCCTTAAGGGGTTCCATGGTTTCCAAGGCAGCTTTATAAGTGATAAAACACTAACCTAAGAAACCTAAGCCTGCTGTATTAAGACCAGGAAAACAAAACATTCTAGACGATGTTCCTCAGGGATGTGGTGGGCAGAATAATGGCTCCCCTAAGATGCCTTTGCCCTGATCTCTGGTTTCACACCTGGGAATATGTTAACTTTACATGGGAAAAGGAAATTAAGGTTGCAGATGGAATTAAGGTTGCTAATCAGCTGATCTTAAAATGGAGAAATCATCCTGCATTATCCAATGGGCTCAATGTAATCACAAGGTCTCTTAAAAGCAGGGGCAGAAAGAAGAGTGGCTGGAAGAGATGGGAAGCTGAAAGAGCAGGAGATTCTAAATCTCTTTTCAGAGAGACTTGACGCACTATTGCTGGCTTTGAGGACAGGTCAATGATCCAAAGAGGGCGCCTTCTTGAAACAAGGAACATCAGCAAATTCCAGAGACGTCAGTCCTACAACCTGAATGAATAAGGAAATGGATTTTCCCCTAGAGCGTCCCGAAAGGAAAGCAGCCCTGCCTGATACCTTGGTTCTAGTCTGGTGTGACTTGTGTCTGGTTTCTGACGACAGAACTGTAAGACTAACAAACCTGTGTTGTTTTAAAACTGTAAGATTAACAAACCTGTGTTGTTTTAAACCACTAAGCTTGTGGTTAATTATTACAGCAGCAATAGAAAACTGATGTGAGTACACTCCCCAGTAATCTCGGACGGGAAAGGACATATTATTGAATACTGAGTAAACTTGGATGAGCTTCGGAAACAAGTCACAAAATGAACAAAAATGGATTCTAACTCTGAAACCCTGACGATGGAACACAATTCATGAGATTGTTAGTTTTTTTTTTATTTGATATTTTCCCATTACTACAAACTTGACCATACATAGCATCTTTTAAAAGTGTTGTTTACATTATTTCAAAACCTTGGTCAGCACTGATCTTTAAGGAAGAAAATCTCACCTATTAATTAAGAGATCCGGCCATAGAGATGAGAAAGTCTGTATACTTATTTTAAAAATAGAATACAACAGGTTTTCACACAATGACATATTTAAATTTAAAAACATTAGAAAGACAGAATACATGGTTCCCGACATCACTCCCTCTCACAAATCAACCAATTTACAACTATAAAAATGTAACATCAGCCAAGCTGGGGCCGCTGGAGCTCAGGGGAAGAGGAGGAGAGACCCATGGAGTTCATGAAGGCGAGAGAAACCACAATCAGAGGAAGAAAAAAACTGCTCTGAGGGTTTCAGGCTGTGGCCTCTTTAAGGCTTGAGCTGATGAGCACATGGAGCAGGAGTGCAGGAGCCGCAGCTGTGCCCTTCAAATGGAGTTACATGGAGATGGCAGGGGAGAAGAGGGCCTTGGCAGCCCCCAGGACAGCAAGACCACTAATAGGGTTCCCATGGACCTACCCAGGAGCGAGGGGCCAGAACTGAAAAAAAAGAGCCATTCAGAGGCAGGTGAGTCATCACAAAGGATTGGGGCAGGGCCCATCACATGGGAAGTGTTTGGAGCAGGGGCAGTAGGGGAGACAGGCCAACTGGGAGAACACTGGGACACAACAGAGACAGCCGATGCACCCCCCCAATCAGCACAGGTCCACTCAGAGGAGACTGGTTGAGAATGCAGAATTGCATGGGGTGCAGTTTGATGAAAAAACTCACAGGCCCAGATCAGAGTTTCTACACAACACAGATCCAACAGGTCTCTGGAGAGCCAGAAGTACATATAAGGGCAACCAATAAACCCTGAGCTGCACAAAAAGCCTTCCCTAGGGAAACAGCAGCAAAGCAGCATTTAGCTCAACCACACAGCTCAAGTACTAGTTCCTACAGGAAGTTCCCACAGGAAGTTCCCCCGTTTTAGAAGCAAAGGACAACAAATTAGTTCGAGGCCAGGCACATCCCCAGTGCCTTGGGGCCTGCCTGGGAACCGGATACTTGGAGCCAGAGACCGGGGACGGGCCCCCCTCCCACAACCAGGCACACCACCAGCACCAAGGAGCATGCCAAAAACATCACCTCCATGTGGGTGGCCCACCACAGCCACAATAACCATGGCTGCTGCGAAAGAGGCTAGACACCACAACCACCACACAGATGGTCTGCCAGCCACTGGAGTGCACTGACATAGGAGAGTCACCAGCAGAGCTAAAGGAAAGAAGAGGATGTCTCTCTCCACAAAGCCCATTTCAGAGTGATGGAAAAAGCATCTGCTCTATGATAATATTGGGGGACATGATCACACCTCTCAGCATTGGACAGATCATCTAGACAACAAATCAACAGAGTAACCATTACTCTTTCAGGAGAGAAGAAATCTAGGATAATTAGAGGGGGGAAGGGGAGCAAGAAGGGGATGGGGAGAGATTGGACAAGGGGCATAAAGAATAATTACGATTTGTAACAATATATATGCTAGTAATATTGATTTGATCAACATATCTCAGTGTTGAACCCCCAAAATATGTATAATCAATTTTT
>NW_007737234.1:0-514 GCF_000696425.1 Galeopterus variegatus | reverse complement strand
AAAAATATTATCCTTTTGGGCCGGCCCGGTGGCCCACTGCTACAGTGCACCGCTTGAGAGCACAGCGGCGCTCCCACGGAGGGTTTGGATACCAATACAGACCAGCCGCTCACTGGCTGAGCAAGGTGCGGGCGCGACACCGAGGGTTGTGATACCGTTGCCAGTCCCGGTCCGGTACGGGTGCGACACTGAGGGTTGCGATCCGTTGCTGGTCACAAAAAAAGACAAAAAGGAAAAAAAAAATTATCCTTTTAAAAGTCCTCCCCCCGCCCGCCCCGTAGCCCAGGCAGCTTTAGGTCCCAACATGGCTTCAATCCTGCTCACTCCAACAGGACTTGACCAAACAGCAGAGGCAGATAACAAGCTAGGGGTCTGGGTCAAGTCCTGCAAGTTTCTTCCTCAGTAAAGAGTAAAAAACGCTAAATATCTTGGAACATCTTCAGAAGGGAAAACTGCCTGAGGGATAAGGAAGGTGCGTTCTCCTCAGCCGAGGCTACAGTGAGGAAGAAATCGC
>NW_007737233.1:53999-55371 GCF_000696425.1 Galeopterus variegatus | reverse complement strand
GATACCATGCATTAGGGGAAAGTATTTATGGACATACAAGTCAGAAATAAGATAAAGTGTAATTTGTCAATTAGAAATTGATACTATTAAAAAAATAAGTCAGTAATATATAAAAAGAATTATGTGGTATCATAACGTATTAAACGCTGACATTCTGTCTGGGGGATTTTTGATTTCTAAGGGCATTTATTCTATGATAAATAGTTTTCCACAATTTTCTACCTTCAGCTGTCGTTCTCATTCTTTGTCCTATTACGGTTCCATTGTTCAACTTCTCACAGTCAGCCTCAGTGGAGCAATTAGCCATATAGCATCAATAAAAATACTAACTTAAGAAAAATGTCAAACGAACACAGAAAATTCAGGATCTTTTAAAAAAGGTTGGTTATCTCACTGAAAACTGTAATTAAAGTATGTGTGATTCTGCTTGTGTGTTTGTTATACAATTCCGCTGGTCTCGAGTTAAAGAAAATGTAGGCTCCCACAGTAAATAGCAATAGGAAAGCATTTTTATTCTCTAGTCAGTGATAATAAAGCATAACTCCTTAGGGAGGGACTTTTTCCCTATGGTATTCCTACCACCTTCCTTTTAAATGCTGCTAAGTGTGAAATTAGTGTTGTCTCTTAAAGTGCATAAGATTAATTGTTAGCAATCGAACACAGTTTGGGGGATAATTATATAAAAATTTATATTAAAAGAATATTACCAGATTGATTGAGTTTTACAGTTTGCATTTAGTTTTCAAATTACATGAGTTGAAAGGCAGTGGTAAGAAACAATAAAAATCCATTCAATGCTGCTAAAGCAAATTAAGGTTTACTAGTCCTTTGAAAGACAAATGAGTCAAATGCTGTAATGTAGGGAAAGCAGTAAAATGATTCTGAAATTAACTATAGAATTAAAATATCAAACATTCTGAGATTGTGTGGGTTGACCACATTTTGCGAAAGTGACCCAGCTTTCCCTGTGCACCTGACTAGTGAAGGCAGAGCAAGCCAGAAAACTATGGCCATTCTCAGTCTTTCCTATATTTTTATCTTATTGTGTTTGTATTTGGATTTTATTTGCTACTGGTGAATTATGTGTTCGTTTGGATTTTCCACTGTTTTACTTGTATTTTCAATAATAAATATTTCGTCCCTTTAAGTGTATCTAGGTATATGGCAAATTTTCAAACCATTTTGTTTTCATGAAAAATCCTTTCTTCAAACACAATCTTACATGGAAATTTAATTTATAAAAATTAGAAGAAGGAATGGTCTACGTGAATTGGAGAGGGGGAGCTGCAATTCACTTAGTCCATCTCTTTCTCCTGCTTTCTTTCAACCCTGGTCCCATCTATATTTGAGGATGTCTTTAGTTTCGGAAAAA
>NW_007737233.1:51665-52418 GCF_000696425.1 Galeopterus variegatus | reverse complement strand
CGAGGACTGGAAGTTCAAGTATCTTCCAGGAGTGTAAGAGAGTACCAAGGAGCTAACAGTAAGAAACCAGGGAGGAGTGACCCTGTGCTTGCTTGTCTTAATCTGTTCGGGCAGCTATAACAGAATACCAAGTTTATAGACTTGGTAGGTTATAAACAGCAGAAATTTAATTCTCACAGTTTTGGGGGCTGGGAAGCACAAGCACAGGGCACTAGCAGACTCCCTGCCTGGTGAGGACATGCTTCCTGGTTCATAGATTGCACCTTCTTGCTGAGTCCTCTGTTATGCCTTTGTGTATTGTTTCTGATCTGTTTGCTCTGTTCTTTATAACTNTGAGTCCTCTGTTATGCCTTTGTGTATTGTTTCTGATCTGTTTGCTCTGTTCTTTATAACTATCTAAAGTCTAATTCATATTTCTTTCATGATGTAGTCATTTAGGTATCTAGGAAGATTTCTCAAGTTTAACTTCTGTATCGATTTGATATTTTGTAGTCTTAAGCCTTATTTCTTCTATTTCTAGTAAAGCTAATTTAATTTTGCTTGGCGTGTTTTTCATTTTATCCTACTTTTTACTCATCGTGTCCTTTGAATCTCAGGAAGCTGGGTGGGGTGCCTTGGAACAGCCTGGCAAGGGTGGAAGTTTAGGGTCCCCACTTGGCTGGCCTTAGCTGATGGAGTGTGAGGGTAGGAGCTGCAGGTTTTTTTCTACAGTGTTTGCTAAAGTAGAGCAGTTAATATCTAAAAACTTTTTTG
>NW_007737233.1:48340-49695 GCF_000696425.1 Galeopterus variegatus | reverse complement strand
GCCAAGTGCAGCCCATTGAGCAGCCCTGGTGCCTGCAGCTTTTCCAGGCTTTCGTTGCATGTTACCACTGGCCCTGCAGTTTGGGAATCCTGGTGGCAGCCCAGCTGCCTTAGATCTACTAGACACTTCCTCAGTGGGGGTTTTCTGTGGGGGATCTGACCCCACTTTTCTGCTCCATGTTGCTCTGTAGATGACCTCTGCAGTGGCTCCACCCCTGCAGCAGGTCTCTGCCTGAGTCCCCCGGCTTTTTCATACATATTCTGAAATCTAGGTGGAGGCTGCCATGCCTCCACTGCTCTCACGTACTGGTGGCCTGCAAATTTAACACAACATGAATGCCCCCAAGGTTTTTGGCTTTTACTCTTAGGAGGTGCTCAGGCAGGATTGCTCCAGCCAGAGTGGCTAGGATTCAGGGAGCAGTTTGCTGAGGGCGGCAGTGCCCCAGGTCTGTCCTCCAGAGAAACTCAGTTCTCCTAGGCCTCTGTGANTGTCTAACTCTTTGGAAATAATTCAGCTATATGTATATAAAAAGAGACACGAAAACAAACTTTTGGTCTAGTGAAAACATTTCTCCCTGTGGCCTTGGACCAACCTAGTTTCCCCCCTTTCTCCCTTGTCATTCTCAAGAATAACTGCAGAAAGTGCTGGGAATCCAACATACTGAGATATGGAGGGACCGACCAGAATAGACTTGGCTCTGTTCTAGTTTAACCCTATGTTGAGCTAGGGCTGGGTCTGGAGCTCACAGACCCCTACAGCCCATTCACAGACTGGGTCACAAACCCTTCATACGCAGGTCTAGGAGCTAGGTAACCAGCCAAAAGGTCCTTGGAGCCATAGATTCAAGAGCATGGCCATGCAGGCTGGACACCTGAGGCAGTCAAATACCAGCCAAGTTGTGGCTCCGCGCATGTGCACTAACTCCACCCACACACAACTTATTTACAAAGGACATGTTGCACCACCCCCAACTGGACCCAAGGCAAGGGTTAAAGGCCTGATTAAATTATTCTATTTTCCCAACAATCCACCCCTTCAGGGTTCCTCCCGTACAATCTACACATTCAGAATCTTCCACGATGTTCCCTCAGTGAGGATAGACAACCCTTACATTTACATATTACACATTCCATTACAGACCCAAAAGTCTTTAGCTGTTGCAGCACCAACTCAAAAAGTCAAAAGTCTTATCTGAGACTAAAGGCAAAACTTCTTTCAGCTGTGAACCTGTAAAGGGTCAAAAACAAGTTTATCTACTTCCAAGACACAGTGGGACAGACATTCCAGAAGGGCAGAATAAAAGGAAAAACAGGCCCCAAACAAATCCAAAACCCAAACAGGGCAAACAATAAGCA
>NW_007737233.1:46223-46545 GCF_000696425.1 Galeopterus variegatus | reverse complement strand
TGCCTGGAGATGCACGGTTTCCTGCAACTCACCACTGGGTTTGATGTCTTCCATGGTGTGAGAAGCAGGAGTGGCCAGTCACTGCACACCATCCTCCAGGACATTTATCCATGCTTCCAACAGCTCTGATATCTGCTTCAAATCTTGATCAGTTTGCAGCATAGTGAGCAGCAGCCAGGCTCTGGTCAGCAGAAAAGCAGCCACCTGGCACCACATGCTCAAGGATAGCCACATTTCCTCCCTCTTCCAAGGTCTTTCAGCTCCTGTACCTGCTCAGAATCCTATCACAGACTATGCCAATTGTCAAGCTAGGGCTGGGTCT
>NW_007737233.1:45286-46192 GCF_000696425.1 Galeopterus variegatus | reverse complement strand
CTCAAGCCCATTCACAGACTGGGTCACAAACCCTCCACATGCAGGTCTAGGAGCTAGGTAACCGGCCAAAAGGTCCTTGTAGCCATAGGCTTGAGAGCATGGCTGTGCGGGGAGGATGCCTGAGGCAGTCAAACACCATACAAGTTGTGGCGCCATGCATGAGCACTAACTCTACCCACACACAACTTATTTACAAAGAATGTGCTGAACCAACCCCAACCAGACCCAAGGTGAAGGGACCTGCTTAAATTATTCTATTTTCTGAACACCATAGAAACAAGATGTCCTTCAGTGTTTTAGTCCATTGTGTTCCATGTCTCTGGGGTATAAAACACTGGGTGGGCTGCTTTTCAGGGTCCCTTGGCTGTGGTACAATTGGGGCACATGTAGATGAGATTCCATGTTCCCCAGCCAGTTTTCCTGAGCCTTGAGGGACCCATTCACAATGAATCCTAGGCTTCTGTTGTCCCTTGCTGCCTATCTGCATGTAACAAACCCATTTCATGTAACTCATTATGTGTGTTGGTGTTCTGTCTCACAGGACTCTGAGAGGTTGGTGACCAGTGCACAGTGAACCTGCTTCACACCTAGTATATTTGTTTTGCGTCTAGGTGTAAGATATAAGGAAATTAAAACAAAATATAAAAGCAGTCAAATGCTCAAACATATTATCACAATAGTATTTTGAAGAATTAAATTGCAACAACTGTTTTTCAGTGAGCCCTCAATATTCAATGTGCACTTCTGAAATACCCACAAAGGAGCATTGAGGATGTTTAAAATCTCACCCAACACTACCCTTGCAGAGTCCACCCCTGGAAGTGAATTGCTTTGGTTTCTTCTATTCTCACATCACTTGTTGATTCAAGTTGTTTTCTAGAAGAAATAAAGCCTGGAATGAATTTT
>NW_007737233.1:42763-43335 GCF_000696425.1 Galeopterus variegatus | reverse complement strand
TCTGAGTGGCAGGTATAGATAAAATGACCGGGGGTAGGAGTTGGGGGCAGATAGGGGTTAAGCAGACATATCGAACCTCATAGTTTTATTTCTTCTGTGAAATAGTAGGCAAGCTCATTTGGGTCAGGAAGTTGAAGAATATGGCAAGATATTGAAGAGTCATAGAATCCAAATGGGAAAGGGAGCTGTCAGGGTACAATTTAAGAATTGTGGGATGGCATTGAGGTCCCAAGATTGGAAACTGTAAATGTGCAATGGTGCCAACTCGTAGATGGCCTTCGAGTTTTTGTCCAGCTAGTCTCAGCATCCCAAGTGTAGCAGAGGAAGTGGTCTGTCAGATTGGCCAGGGAGAGTGAGATGTTGCTGAGTGGAAATGCCAGAAGGACATTTCTAGTGATTGAAGAGCTTGGACAGAAAATAGTTCAGGTGATTGAGCCATGTAGTTTAGGCCAGGTGGATAGGTTAGGCCACCGGGGCGCTAATAGATTAGGGAGAAATTGATAGGTCAAAAGATTTTTATCCTTTGATTTTTAACAAACCAAAGAGCAGGTATAGTAAGAGTGGGCCTTTAC
>NW_007737233.1:39088-40753 GCF_000696425.1 Galeopterus variegatus | reverse complement strand
ATTTTCTTTTTTTATTTTTCATGGTTTAATTAGAAACATCTTTAAAAAGACTCATTTTACTATGGTAGTATCACAACTGCATTTTCAGCAGTATGCTGTTTAATCGCAATGGGTTATAAAGTGAAAATTCCCACTACTTATTGTATTATCTAGTAGAACTCACACATTTTGTATTTTTAGTGCCCCTGAGTCATCATTTTATATTTGTTCATCAACATTTTAACTGCCCCTCTTAAAAAATGTAATTTGATAGTTAATTTTCTAAACTTGTTATTCTTTTATTTCTTTTCAAAGGAATGACATTTCATATGCCTGTGATATGCTTTGTCCTGCACCTGAATCCTTTTTTCCTAACAAGTCAGAGTTATTTCTCTCTTTTTACCTTATATTGTTTTTGCTATTTTTGTTTAGAGACTTGTTAATACTAAATTATTCTAAGGTTTTGTGATCAGCAAAAATGAATTAGTTATTTTATGCCACATTATTGGATAGCTTTAGAATATACATAAACACTATGGTGGTAGTGTTGAAATTGGTAGTGAGAGCTAAAGGACTAAGAAAAACTTTATATACACACACATATAAAGGAGGTGTTGATTATTTTTAAGAGCAGAAAAAATGTCTTTTAAGTTATTTTCAAACAAAAGATTTCTTTTTCTAATAAAGAATAATTCTCAGATTTTTTTAATACTCAAAGAATGGTAAAAAATTATTAGTAGTAGTATTTTTAATTAACTTACTTTTTAATTTTAATTTATCAATATACCATGTAGTTGATTTTCATGTCCCTTTACCGATTCCTCCCTCCCCCTTCCCTCTCCCGTGCCACCCATCAACATCATATCCCTTCACTTGTCTTAACAGGTTCAAGGAACTGTTGTGATTGTTGTGTCTTCTCCCCCACCCCTGCCCCCATTTGTTTATNACTTGATCATTTGTTAATTTATTCATTCATTCAACAACTATACTTCGAATATCTAGTATATACATGATACTGTACTGAGAATCAAAGGTCCTTGTTTGCCCAAGACTTACCTGGTTTTAACACTGAAAATTCTGCATCCCAGGAAACCCATTAGTTCCTGCCAAACCAGTATCACTCTACAAAGGTAAATAAAACACAATTCTTGGCCACAGGACATCTCGTACAATTAACCAGACTATAATATGATATTACAATATAAATTCACAATTGCTAACCCAAACCCCTTGGGGCCAGATGTGTTTCAAAATTCAAAATTCCTCAGATTTTAAGAAATTGGTATTGTTCATAAGCCGTGTATTATGCCAACCTTCTCGTACATTCTAGGGAAGCACTCCCATCATCACACACATTGCCTTTTCTGCAAAAAACCTCATAGGTCAGTTCTTACCCTCGAAGAGATTTTCAACAAACACAAAAAGGCTTTTGGCTTTCAGAGCTTTCAGATTTTATAATTGCAGACAAGGGATTATAGTTCTGTAAAGAGCAAGCTGTCTTCCAATAGAGGAAGCGAGAAACTAGGAAAATGTTTCCCAGCAATGGTGATTTTGAACAGTGTTTTGAGGGATAGTGAGCAATTAGCCAGGTGAATAAAAAGGTAACAGTGTTTAAAACAAGAAATTTACTTGTCATCTTCTGAAATTATTTATATATTTAATAGATTATCCCTAAATTGGGTCTTC
>NW_007737233.1:36587-36979 GCF_000696425.1 Galeopterus variegatus | reverse complement strand
TTTCTGTGCCTGACTTATTTCACTTAAAAAAAAATTATTGTGGGTTCAGTGCTGGTTTGAGTTTTTTATTCACTGTTGCTTGTCTGGAATAGAAAGAAACAAGTATAAAGTGGGTCAGAAACCTGCTGATGAAGAACTAGGGCTGTTTCCCCCCCATCCATCCCTTTCTCCCTGCTCCCTCTTTCCTTGCTTTCCTTCTTTATTTCCTTTCTTCTTTTGTCCTTCCCTCCCTCCTTCTACAGGACGCACTCAGCTCCCTGGCTGAGGCTCTCCAAAATCTGATACCTGATCCAGGTCTGGCTGCCTGCCCCCAGGCAAAAACAAACCACTCAAAAGTCAAATGGTGAAAATGGAAGTCAGCTTTTAATCAGGAGTACCGGTGACCTGAGGGG
>NW_007737233.1:35366-36145 GCF_000696425.1 Galeopterus variegatus | reverse complement strand
TTTGAAAATTTGCAGCTTCAGGCTGGCTGGAAAACAAAGTTACATTTATGTAAACAATGTAATCTTGCCCCACAACCAACGTTCAGAACATCAAATAACCATGAGAAAAGAGGGAATGCAGGCCAATAAAACACCTGTGTCCTTTTAAAATCTTTTAGTGCTCATGCAGCTTTAGGTCACAACATGGCTTCTGTCCTGCTCTCTTCAGGACTCCCTCCCTCTTTTCTCTCTCTTCTCTTAAATTGGGAGCAAATTATTCAGATGAACACGTATTGTTAATTATCGTGTGCTCTCTTGAAAGCTGTAGCAGGTTCTTAGCATCCTGCACCACTCCTAGCACGGTACCTTTATCACCGACCACATTACATGAAGTGATAGCTTAGACAGTCAGTTCAGGAGTCCAGCTCTCCTGGTTTCAATCCTGGTTCTGTCTTATGTGACTCTGGGCAAGTTACTGGACCTTCCTTTATTCTGAAAAATAGTAATAGTAACAGTATTTCACTTACACAGTTCTATGAATTAAATACTACATTTAAAGTATTTGGAACATAGTAAAAATTTAATAATTATCAGTTACCGATACTATTGTTTCTCTTTCATTTTGCTGGAAAGATAAATTCCTTTTCTTTTCTTTTCTTCATTTTTAATTTCATTTACCCAACCAGCTGTCCTTCAAGTTTATTCATTAATATATTCTTTTATTCAACAAGTGTTTTTGAGCACTTGCTATATTCCAGAAACTGTACTAGATTCTGGAGACTTAAAGAGTAAACAAGGAA
>NW_007737233.1:33422-33881 GCF_000696425.1 Galeopterus variegatus | reverse complement strand
AGTTACCTAGCTCATAGACCTGCATGAAGGGGTCTGGTGACCCAGCCTGGCGTGTGAAGGGGTCTGGTGACTTGGCCTAGTGTGTAAAGGGTTTGTGACCCAGTTTGTGAATGGGCTTGAGGGGTCTGTGAGCTCCAACCCAGCCCTAGTTCAACAACAAGCAATTACAACACACTGTTAGCAAGTCATAATAGGAGTGGTGAGGGTGCTGCAAGCCAGAGGGTATACACCCAACCAAGGTTGGGGAAAGTACCTGGTGGGGAGCCTGCCCCTCCTAGCAGGTGACAGTAACATTATCTTATTGGAGAATACCCTGCCTTGCTACTCTCTGACTTTCTAACTCCTAAAACAGGTCCCTCTCTCATCGTAGTTGACCTCTGCAGATTAACAAATTTGGTTTATTTGATCCCCCAAAAGGGTGGGAGCCTCAGTTTGGAATAAAATTTCAGTACCACTAGA
>NW_007737233.1:29708-31937 GCF_000696425.1 Galeopterus variegatus | reverse complement strand
CTGGAAAGTATGTGGAGTTCATTCTCAATAAAATATCAGTAAAATAATGCAACAATAATCATGTTCAAAGGATCATCCATCTTAAGGAACAGTTGTGTTTTAAGGTAAGGAAAGTTGTAAAAAAAAAACACGAATTAAATTTTGGAACTTTAGACATAAGACAATTGGTGATGTACAGGCAGGTTTTCTTGCTGCCCCTTAAACCATATTATCCTGGAATGCTGTGACTGACTGGCAGCCAATTCTATATTTGGGGTGTTTAATTACTAGGATGATTATTTTTATACTACCCATCACTGTATATATGTTGTTCTAGTTTGAGTATATAGCTCATGTGCTGAGAACTCCATGCTCTGATTGTTTCTGACATACGGGCAAGCAAAATAAAATCGTCCACAGTAATTTCAAAAGCCGATTGTTACTCCTTATCCATGGCAGAATAATAATAATAATTGTCACCACTTAAATAGTGCCTTTCATCCTCAGACCTCAAGGCATTTCAACATTGTAGCTTCACATTATTTGAGTGAATTTCTTCTGGAAGATGGGGCAAACTGAGAGACACATAATACATGGTTAGCTATGCTAATTTTGTTTTCTTTAACAAATGCAAAATAAATAGCCTACTAAAAAGCCAGATAATATTTTGAAGATAAACCCTCTCTAAAATAGGTTTTTCTAAACAGATGTGCTTTGTTTTCTATCAATGTAATTTTTAAAAATTTTATTCACATACACACAAATTCTGGACTTTAACTCATACTGAATTTTTGGCTTCTATTTTATCAGATATAGAAACAAGCAACATGCTTGCACACAGAAAAATGGTTTTAATGAACAGTAAAACTACAGCTTTTTAAAGCTTTGCTGCCTTCCAAATTTTATGAGTAAATTTTGTGGAAAACTGTGTAAATAGAGCATAATTATTTTAAAAATAGGAGCCTTTGTTATTAGTCATCTAACTGTCGTGGGTATACAAAGCACCCTGCTGTATAGACAAAGGACTGAAAAAAGTTACCTGTAGAGAGTTTTTGCTACTGAAAGAATAAAAACTAAAGCAATGGGGGTGAACTTTCTTTCACAGATGCAAATACTGAATGCTAAACCTGGCTGAGGGAAAATCACTTTAGCCTGATAACCGGATTACTTAGAACAAAAGTAGAGAAAATTAAGAACTGAAGAGCAGAAAATTAAGGTGGAATGCAATTTAAAGAGTAAGTAAATGATGTAGGCTTTCATTTTCTTCCCCCCCAGTGTCCAGCTAATTAAAATTACAATCAAAATGACAGAGTCTAAACTTGTAAATATCTTTAGCTAATGATTTTGTCTTTTTAATCATCTTCACATTCAAAGTCTTCTTCTATTCATTTAGGTCTTTACAATAAAATAAAATTGTTTTTCCCCTGCAGAAATCCTCCTTTTAATTTTCCTTATCTGCTTCTCTTTATATTATGTATTCTCTAGTTCTGTTTCTCTTTATGTCATAGTTTTACAACTTTTACTTTGAACATACATTGCAGAAGGCAAAAGTTGTATAGACGTGGAGTTTGTGTTCTATTTTAAAATTTAAATGTTGATCCAAATACTTCTAGGTGCCCTCACACAAAAAAAGAATAATTATTCATTTAAAAATATACCATATAACATTAAACTTTCAAGAACCAAGTGGATTCGATTCTCTTACTATAAATACTTCTTTATTAACTTTACCACCAGGAATATTCTTTATGTTTCAGAGCTAAATAACAGCTAAAGATGTTGCTGATCTATGGAAATTTTGCTTTATATCTGCGTTTATCTGGGCTTTTTCATAGCATCTCATCTCTTTCTTGATCAGTCTCTGCTCTAACTGCTTCGGCGGCTATTTCACTTTCCTGCTTGCTACTTTTCAAATACAATTTAAACCTTGGCATCTAAATGTGTGGTCCTTGGAGCAGAAGCATTCATATCGCCTGGGAGCTTGTTGAAAATATAGCATCCCAGGCATCTCATCAGGTGTACTGAATCAGAATCTTCATCTTAACAAGATGCTCAGGTAATTCATGTGCACATTAAAGGTTGAGAGTACTATTTGAGGCAATCACTTGTTAAGTACTCTAAATACATTACTAGTCTTTTTTGCTGCTCTGTACTCCTCCAACCCTCAGCCATGAGTGGAGAACATACAATCTCTAAGGTAAGAAACAAAGGGGTTGGCTTTCATGCCTTGTCAGCATAGGACCTGGCCTA
>NW_007737233.1:28509-29296 GCF_000696425.1 Galeopterus variegatus | reverse complement strand
TGAGAGTACTATTTGAGGCAATCACTTGTTAAGTACTCTAAATACATTACTACTCTTTTTTGCTGCTCTGTACTCCTCCAACCCTCAGCCATGAGTGGAGAACATACAATCTCTAAAGTAAGAAACAAAGGGGTTGGCTTTCATGCCTTGTCAGCATAGGACCTGGCCTACAATGTCATTTCCTGTGATCAAAGTCCCTTCTTGATAAACAGGCTAGAATGCCTCAAGCATGCAGCCTGACTTAGGTGGTGATGATGGCATACCAACTAAGACCAGCTTGTCAATAACAATATCTATCTCCTGGATAAGAAACCAGCATGGGCCAGCCATACCCAAGACTATGCACTAGGGCAAGGAGAGTATGTGTCTGGGGCTGAGGTTAGTGTAATTCTGCTTTCTACATCTAACTTCTGCTGGATGTTTCCAGCAGGCATAAATACTTCTATACCATGTGTGATACCCAGGTCCACCACCAGAAACACTTTGTTCTGCTGATAAGGGAGGAATCCAGTAGCATCTCTCCAATATTCTTCCTTCCTCCATTTATTCCATAAATATAGACTGATGCTAACTGGTTTTCATCCTTCCTCTCTGATAATTTATTTTAAATATCTTTTGCTGGCCTCTTTTCCTCTACTCAACCTTGAAATGTTTGAATTCATCAAGGCAGTCTATTCTTTTCTCACTCAATATATTGTCCATACTCCATTTTATATCCAGTCTAATGGCTTTGTAGTGGATTGAATTATGTCCCCCCAAAACTCATTGAAGCTTGAATTGTGTCCCC
>NW_007737233.1:25957-27038 GCF_000696425.1 Galeopterus variegatus | reverse complement strand
CAAGTTACTTCAATAGCCTCTCAGTTCATCTTTCTCCATCTGCTCTAATGTTTGAAAAGCATACTTAAAACAATAGCCCTAGGAAAACTCATTTCAAACTATCACTAGAAGGCTGACTGGTTAGCTCAATTGGTTAGAGCATAGCCTTGTGACAACAAGGTCAAGGGTTTGATTCCCTGAACCAGCCAGCCACCAAAATATATATATACACACTTATATAAATATATATAGTATGTATATATACTCTTTAATGCTATATATATCTCACTAAAGACATCCAATGACCTAGTTAGAAGCTAACAAAAGTAGTTATCTAACTAGCATCTTAACTGATCCCTGCCTTCACCCTGGCCCTTCTGTATCAATGTGGCAGCCATTGAAATTTTATATACCAAGCAATGCTATATGCTATATTGAGTGATTTCCCCCGCTGAAACCCGGAATCTAGTCAGTCATTCCCCTGCTTAAAGTCCCACGAACTCTTCCTATCACCCTTAGACAAAATTCCTTACATTGACTTATTGACTTCATGGCCTTCTAAGATCTGTCTCCAGCCTCATACATTAGAGTTATTTTATTCNCTGTAAGCAATAAATTTCATTTTTCTTTATAAATCACCCAGTTCCATGTATTTTGTTATAAACAACAGAAATGGACTAATTCAGGCTTCAATTACCATCTATGTGCGAACTACTCTCATTTATTTCTCTATCCCAGATCCTTCCCCCATGCTCTAATGTCATGTACTTAGTGCCCATTTTACAATCACTTGGATGTCTCATAGGCATTTCAATCTCCTTGTGTTCAATAGTGAGCTCATGATCTTCCATCCCAAACTGGTTCTTCCTCTGGTGTTCATAAACTTGGTAAACAGCTCAACTAGGCTTCCAGTTATGCCCATCTTACCCCATAGCCAGTGAATCACCAAGCCTTATTGATTGTATTTTCTGTCTTTCAAATCCTTCCACTCTTTCCATCTTCATTACCACAGTCCCAGTCCAAGCATCATCATGGCTTACCCAAGTTACTTCAATAGCCTCTCAGTTCATCTTTCTCCATCTGCTCTAATGTTTGAAAAGCA
>NW_007737233.1:23046-24094 GCF_000696425.1 Galeopterus variegatus | reverse complement strand
TAAATTAATGGACTTCACTGGATTCTGGCATCTGGTATAAATAGTAGTACAATGCCTTGTATCTATTCTAAGTCCACGATACAATGGCAGACTCTGAAGCGTTGGATAACTTTAACAAGTAGTACAGTTGTGCTTTATTGAGTTAGTATGGTAGGCTCAGTTGCCAATGTCCCCTAAGAATATTTCATGAGTCACTATACCTGACTGATGAACGCCTTCTACTCCAATCCATCACCCATGATCCAAGAAAGGTTAAAAATAGGGAATATACGTTTCCTAAAGCCTGCAAGTGATGAACTCCTCAGCAGTGGTCACCGTCATAGAGCATTCCCCTGCATGAGTGAAGGCCTGGTCTAAGTTAGTAATCATCAGACCCACCTGATCCACCAAGCGAATTTAGGTTTTAAAATCCACATTGGCCTGGATCTAGAGGCAGTTTATCTTATAGCCAAAACAATTTCCAGTTCAACTGCAGTTTGGGNCTTGTGTGATCAATTCTGTTAAATATGTTCACGGTCCCAATATATTACAGTTTATAGGAAAATGTGATACTCAATATTGTGTAGCTCATTTATTCATCTTTTCATTAGTGATTCCATGACTCTTACTTTATTAAAGATTGATGAAATTAACCTGGGTCTCATGATTCCTAGCCTGGTGGTTTTTTCCTCACTCATTTATTGACTCAAAGCACAAAGGGATCAGAAGAAACATCTATCTTGTCTCATCTTCCTCTCAGTGCTGAATTCTCTTTATACAACACAGCACAAATGAGTAATCCATCCACAATCTATAACTGGCCATGTAAATTATGTTAAATAATCTTTTAATAAATTATTATTCTAGATCAGACTTAAATGATCTTATTAGGAACTGGTTAAAATGGACCAGTGTCTTGAATGCCAGATCATTTTCAGATTCACATGTGTTGCCATTGAACAAGTCTTTTCAAATGTAATGCTCAGAATCTTTGACACATCTCATAAAATGTATAAGCCTAAAGCAAATAGTATATTATTTTGAGAGGTGTTTAAAAAATAGAGTTTAT
>NW_007737233.1:19812-21373 GCF_000696425.1 Galeopterus variegatus | reverse complement strand
AGGTGGATTTTATTGGTTCTAATGCTTCTGGCTTTTAAAGTTCACAATTTTTACCTCTTGGCAAAAATGCCCTTTCAGTATGATTTATGATTTTAGAATTAAAATTTGAACTTTTGCCTTTCATCTATAGTGAAAATATAAAATTTAGATTTATCGTAAAATCTTAGATTCAAAAATTCAGAATCTATCCATATGATTCAGATCAAATCAAACATTTTAAATGTTTCTTTTGTACCAACAAAAACATTGGTGAATGCACCACATCAGAATGCTTGCTAGTGATTTTTCACTGTGGGTAGGGAAACAGAACAAATAAGTGCATATGAAATGAGTGAAAAACACAGTTTCAGGGAAACATCAACAACAAGCACAAATTACTATAACACAGAATCTTCACTTAGTACAAGATTAAGGTGTAGATCAAGGGTGGATTAAAATTAAAGTGTAACAAGGGTGGTTAAAAAACATTTTTTGGAGATGAGTTTTGAGCAAGGTTTTGAAAAGTTGTAGTGCGTGAGTTGGTAAGTAGGGACATACAGGGATTTCCAGTGACAAGAGTAAGGCAAAGACATGGATAGGAGCAATTATAAGACAGGTCAAGAAAATACTAAGGGCCAGAGCAGAAGTGGGTTGCAGGAGCATACCACTTTGATCCATGCACTCTAATCTTTTAATCCCTTCTCTATTAGTCCATTACCTGTTACTACTTTGCCCATTCAGTGTAGACCCTGGAGTATATCACTACAACCACTCTGTGGCCAGAACACTCAGTGCCTTAGCTCCTGTTCTGCTCCACTACCCCGCAGGTATGGCCCGTTTCAGACATCAGAAGAACTTTGTAGCCAGGCCTGTGTAGTGGTGGCTGNTTTTTTGAAACATTATCAATGTTGGAAAACAGAACTTTCTTAGAGAAATGGCTCCCCTACTCTCTATCTGACTCCCCCACCCCAAGCTGAACAACCATCTGTAAACCTGTAAGCCACCTGTAAACTCCAAAATTTGGATCAATTCTGCTTTTCTGTTCCAATATCCAGGATGTGGAAGAAAAGCTTATACTTGCTTATATGGCAGCTACAAGTCCTTCATCTCTGGCGTCAGCTGAGTTTTCAGAGCCATTTGGCAAAAATTCTACATGTCTCCTGTCTTTTGCAATGTCCTCTCCCATCTCCCATTTTCTCACTTCTAACTTACTCAGATCTCTTACTCTAACACCACTGTGTTGATGAGATCATTGCTCAAACACCGAACTCAAAGATTCACTTGATTATTAAGGAGCCTCTTCTCCATTGGAGTCTTTCTGGTGAGTATTTGTTTAAGGCACATTTTCAGGCTCTGGAACTATTTTAAGACATTTATCCCATACATATACCCATTCCATAAGCTTGTTTTATATGAATTCTTTGATCTTGTTCCTTCTAGATAATTCATACCATCAGCCCCCACCCAGGAATCAGAATATGTCCTGACCTCAGGCTAGTCTTCTCCCTTGAAAAGTACCTCACATGTAAAACACAAGTCCTGCATACTAAAGGGATTTTTCCTCTCCATTTTCCTAACAGCC
>NW_007737233.1:17641-18033 GCF_000696425.1 Galeopterus variegatus | reverse complement strand
AGGCGCAGTGGATCAGAGCCATTCATCCTTTATACTTAAGTCCATAACCCAGAACATCTGGGTGCACATGCGCAATTACACTAGATGATAACTAAAGAACACCTGAGCGCATATGCCTGTTTACATCAAATGCTCGGCAAGATTCTAAATATCTGAGGGGCCCTGACCATTTTCCTATATTTTCCCAACAACTGTTATATCAAATCTCTTTATTTTTACAGAAGTTCACAGTCACACATATGACTTATGAAAGTATCAAGGATTATTTTTACTTTCCGACCTTCATGTCCTATCAGCATGTTTTGTGGGTATTGGATTAAAGGACAGCAGTAACATGGTCAAAGTCTCAGCAAACTAGTCTGTAGGCTAGAACCAGAGAGCTGACATATGTC
>NW_007737233.1:16809-17436 GCF_000696425.1 Galeopterus variegatus | reverse complement strand
TTAAAGGTCATGAAAACTGTGGGGATGCCTGAAATACCCATTCCAACAATTTACTCAGGGTCTGTGAATATGACCCCAAGATTTCTGGAGGGATCCTGCTGGGCCTACCATGAAATAAACTCAGGCCAGAACTCCATATATTACCTGAGTTCCATAATGATCCCCCAACTCTGACCTGCTGGCTACAGTGCAATTACAGGTCTCTAAGAATCAGTGATTACTCTGAGCCAATATCCAACATTTCCCATGTTTAAGAGTTTCCCTTTCCTCAGTGTACAAATATTCAAGTTAACAACAGCCAACCCCATCAGGAAAGACAAGGTGGAAGGTTTGCGGTTTGCCTGTGTAGCATTACAGCAAAATCTTTCCTCATAGGTACTAGCCTCCTTTTGTTGGGTGATGTGGGGTCTGTGAACCCAAAATTCTCTAGCACATTGGCCCTGGTGAGACCTCTGTTCACCAGACCTAGAATAGCTTTGGTTAAATAAATCAAGACACACCTTAATTGGCTGTCTGTCTATTTGATTCCTGGGGACTCCATGATTAATTAACCACAGCCAAAGATTTCTGCTACTGAAGCCATTTCCTGATCCCTGAGTGTAGCATCTGGCTATTAAAACAATACCC
>NW_007737233.1:15133-15952 GCF_000696425.1 Galeopterus variegatus | reverse complement strand
ATATGATGCTGTCACACTCCCCACTCTCAGAATCTGTGGGATTAGACAAAGCATCGGTGTTTTTTCAAACCTGACAAAGTGATTTCAATCCACAGTGAGGTGTGAGAACCACTGCTATAGAAGTTCTCATTCACTCCCTTGGTTTCTATTACTACCTATATGCTAATATGGTACATTTATAAATTCTACTGAGATCTGTCTCTGAGCTTCATTCCCCAAACAATATTTCTCTCTTTGCACATTTCCCCCAATTTTCCAAGAATCTGAAGGCCTACACAATATAAAAGGAAGCATCATATATTTTCACACTTATCGCATGATCACATGCCAAGAACTGTGCCAAGCTTCAGAGTAAACTTGGTCCTGGTCCCTGCCTTGTTTGTGCTTACATTTGATTGCCTATTGAGGGTTTCTTAACCATGGAACTATTGACATTTGGAGGCTGGATCATTTTTTTATTGTGGTGGCTATCTCGTGCATTGCAGGATATTAGCAGCATTCCTGGTATCTACCCACTAGATGCCATTAATATCCTCTTCCCCACCATTGTGATAACCAAATATGAATCCATATATTGCCAAATGTTCCTTGGGGGTCAAAATTGCCCTCAGTTGAGAATCATTGGCTTATGGTCATCTCTACATAAAGCTTTCACAAGAACCCATATTTTAAAATGTTACTTATTAAATATATCAATTTTCTCTTCCCTGTTCCTAATCTTGGATATTTTTACCATTATCAATACTTCACCAATCCAGGAATCTTTCTTTCTAGGACCACTGCATATTCTTGTACAATTCGTTTGTTCAAATTAGTATT
>NW_007737233.1:13023-13894 GCF_000696425.1 Galeopterus variegatus | reverse complement strand
CACATCGGTTGACACATAATATATGGGTGTCCTGCTTCTAGTTATAGAGGTGTCATGTCCTGAGTCCACCATTATTAAGTAGATGGTTTTGCATCTTGTGAATATGTATTTCACCATAGCCTTTTAAGTAATGGTTTAAGCAACTCTTGATGCTTACTGCCTAAGTCAATTATTTCTTTAGGAGTTATAAAATAAATGGTCATTTTCTGGAGGTCCATTTTTATCACAAACAATTTGAGATGACAATTAGACATCTAAAGTGGATATCATACAGTAGTTAGGTATGCAAGTCTGAAGTTTGGGGCTAGAAAGATAAATTTGGACTTCATCAGTATATGGCTGGCATTTAATATCCGTAGACTAGATGGGATCACTAAAGGGAGAGGGCATATGGAGACAAGGATCCAGTAGTGAGCACAGGGTCACTCCAACTATTAAAACTGAATGAAGAGGAGGAGCCGAAAGAGGGCTGAGGAGGCAGGATCTACCTAAGCATCATCTTGCACAAGATTTTCATCATCTTCTTTGGAATATGCAAATCATCTCCTAATAGATCTCACTGCTTCTAGTATTGCCCCTTCTAATTCACACTGTAAAGAATTATCTGAAAATCTTTCTAGAAGTTAAATCTATTAGATCAGTTCCCAGATTAAAACCCCTTGATAGCTCTGCATTGCTGTTAGGATAAAGCTCTAGTGTCAACTGCCACCATGTGAGACTCTTTCTGATGTGTTTCTTTCCTTCCTATACTCAACCTCCCATCTTGCCATTCCCCATCTCTTACCTGTAAACACCTCATGGCAGTTTCCCCAAACATTCCAACCTATTTAATGTCTCTGTAGCTTTTATTCAGCTTCTTTGTGGAAAAAAA
>NW_007737233.1:10732-11847 GCF_000696425.1 Galeopterus variegatus | reverse complement strand
GAAAAAAAAGCATTTCCCTCTTTGCTTCATCCTTTCAATTTTCCAAGGTTCTGGAGGCTTGCACAATATAAAAGAGATAATCAGAGGATATTCACTTTGTGATTGTCATTAAAGCTGTTATCCAAATATCCTAGTTCTCCTTCTAAGCATATAGTGAGTATATACTTTTCTGCTCCCTTGAAGAAAAGAGTAGCTATGATATTTGCTGTGGCCAATGAAATTTAAGCAGAAACAAGTTTCACTTCTGTGTAGAAGCCTTCAAGGCCCAGCACTTGATTTGTCCCTCCCTTCCCAATCGGTATCACCAAGATGGGTCTCCCTCTTTCCTCAATTCATAGCCAAGAGATACAATATCTCATTGTAAGGAGCAGGCCACAACATTTCTTATCCCTTCTAGCTCCAAGCTGCAGAGGCTAAATTCCAGTGAGTGCAGTGGAGAAATCACAGGCTCCCTTCCTTTATCCAGCCCCAACTCATAGGGTAGAAGCTCTACCCTAGGCACAGCATGGACCAGAACACTGGGGCCCTGACCACCCTCACCCCTGCTTGCTTGTAGTGTGGAGGGCCCATCCTGGGAGCTACAAGCTGAAAACGAGGTATACTAATGGCCAACAAGCACATGAAAAGATGCTCAGTATCATTAGCCATGGAGAAAATGCAAATAAACTACAATAAGATACCACTTCATATCAACTAAGATGACTATACTCAGAAAGGAATATCATAACAAGTGTGGGGAGAGTGTGGAGAAACTGGAATCCTCATACACTGCTGGTGAGAATTTAAAATGGTGTAGCATTTTGGAAAACAGGATGGTAGTTCTCTAAAAGGTGAAATATTTCTAGAAGTACCACATGACTCAGCAATTCCATTCTAGGTATATTCTCAAGAGAACTGAAAACATATCCACATGAAATCTTGTATATGAATGTTCATTGCAACATTATCATTCATAGCCCCAAAGTAGAAACAACCCAAATTTCCATCAACTCATAAATGGGTAAATAAATACAATGTGGCATATTCATAAAATGGAATAATATTCAATTATAACTGAAGGACTAATAAAAGCTACAACATGGATGAACTTTGAAAACATTATGCTTATGGGACCA
>NW_007737233.1:8678-9014 GCF_000696425.1 Galeopterus variegatus | reverse complement strand
AGAGTATGGATTTTGGAATTAGATCAACCTGAGTGTGAGACCCAGTGTTGAGACATACTAGTTGTGTAGCCTTGGAAAAATCACTTAAGTCAATGGACAACCTTCTCAGCAGGTGGAGCAATGCCATTCAGTCCCGCATGGAGTTTGGGCAGCACAGTGCGCCATCCATGAAAATGATAAAGTGAAGGGTTGGTAGTCATTAGGTAAATTCAACAAAAATATTTACAATTTGTATAAATTAAGCCAATTGCATTGTTTATGTCTCAGTTATCTAATTCAGAAGAAAACAACACACTCATTTTTTCTGACTCAATGACTAAGATAATTTCAGCTATG
>NW_007737233.1:5681-6606 GCF_000696425.1 Galeopterus variegatus | reverse complement strand
CCCAGAACCCTTTGATTGAAGGCAGTGGATGGGAAAAGAGAATGGTGAATCAAGTATAAAAGGTTTCTACGAGCCACCCACATTCCATTGGCTACAACTCAGTCACTTGGCCACAAGAGAGGCTGGAAATGAAGTTTAGCCCAAGAGAAAGAGGAAACGAGTTTGATGAGCACATAACAGTGTCCACTCTAGTTTACTCTTCTGATCACCAAATATCCTTCTTCCCACACATACAACATACTCACTATCTTCCCAAAGTGGACAACCCAACATTTCATCAATTCATTCATNTTTTTTTAGGCCATAAAGAAAAATGAGACTAAAATGAATTGTCCTCAGGTGGACTATTTGAAGAATATAATCATTTTATAAAAAACAATTTTATATACTTAAGAAGATTTTGAAGAATATTTTAAAAGTCCTCCTAATTCTCGTTACCTCAAATGTTTTTATCATTTTGAAATGACTATGTATATACATTTATAAAATTACTTTGAATTTCAAAATGGCAATATACAATCATTTCTCAATGATACATAACTACAAAAAGAATATTATCTACATCTGGCTTTGTAAGGATTTTATGTTCATACTTTGAATATGATCATCTTAAGAATTTGGGGAATTATCAATTCATCGAACAAAATAATAAAACCTTGTGTAAAGATGTTTTGCCTCACCTCTTCATTGTTGCTCAGTTCATACTGAACATGAACTTCATCTTCTGCTGCAGTAATTGGTTGGTAGCTTTACAACATCATTTTCTGAAAGCATTTATTGTCTAACTAAAAATGTACAAGATTAAACTGACTTCTCTATGGTTGACAAAACAGCAAAAATATCCAACATTGGCATTCCACTTTAGATTTCTTAGTAAGCAGAGAAGCTGACAATGTGAATAGGAATTTCACAGTAAGCTTTTTTT
>NW_007737233.1:2409-3695 GCF_000696425.1 Galeopterus variegatus | reverse complement strand
AATCATTTTTAAACTTTGGAGCAAATTTTAATTCACTTTTGTTAGTTTAGCTACTTATTAAAATTTTTATAAAATCTGCTATTTTCACATTTCAGATAATCCATTACTGTACTTGTTCTCTTTTTTTCATAGATAGAAACAGGCAACATTACATAGAAACCAAATTGTTATTTTAGCAAATCCTATCCCTATCAACAAAGGATTGTTTATAGGGATGCCATANTTTTTTTTCCTTTCATTGAGCTCTGATTTCTGTGGGGTGGCCTTTGTCCCTTGACCTTAAGTGTTCATAAACTGTTGCTTAAATGGCACTGTAACTTAACTGCCACTCAAACATCATACCTACCCTGCGAATGTTTTCCTTTAGAGTCTTTTGTCAGCAAGACCTGGGCTGCTGGCATGGAGGGACCATTCCATGTTAGCCTCAAAACAAACAGGTAAACGAGGAGTACTTTGTGTTCCTTCTCGNGTGGAGCACAGTGGCAAGGAGCACGGAGTTGGATAGCTCTGCTGCGTCATGTGCTGTGTGACCTCAGGCCAGTTACCTGCCTCTCTGAGCTTCTCTCTTCCTAGTGATAAAATGGGGATGATCATTGCGGACCTGCCCAGCTCCTAGGCCGTTGTGAGTTCCCATCAGACAATGGATGCAACTTGCTTAGCAAACTATCAAGGCCCAAAGATGAAGTGATAAGTAGCCGAGGAACCCTGAGCAGATGGGTGAGGTGGGTGGCTCGGGGCAGAGGCTACTCAGACAGCCGGCAGTGAGCACGAGCTCTGCTGCCTCCCCTCTCCCCGCTGGTCTCTTTTCTGGCCTTCTTTGTCCGGATGAACTCCAGGCCACGGAAGTCCCTGGCAGCAGGGCCAGCTCCTGGGCCAGCTGTCCTGGCTCTACCCTGGAATTTCAACATATGGCACCCCTGGGAAGTATTAACCTGGAAGGCAGGGTCCAGGCACGATGCAAAATCATCTCCCAGGAGCCTGGAGCAGAGGAAAGGTGGAAGGAGAGTGACCGCAGAGGCCGGCCAGAGTGGGGACACAGGCATCTAAGAGCCCTGTGTGATCTCAGGGTGGTCCTCCCGTGCTCAGCAGCACTCCTGTTCTCATGAGTCTCCCATGTACATGTGAACATTACATAAGGTGACCAACCTTGTCTTGGTTTGCCTGGGACTGTCCTGGTTTTAAAACGAAATGTCCCATGTCCCAGGCAAAAAGGAACAGTTGGTCAACTCAGTATCAGGACACCCTGGCTGCAAGGCTCTGGAGCCAGACTCCCCGGGTTGGAGGCC
>NW_007737233.1:0-538 GCF_000696425.1 Galeopterus variegatus | reverse complement strand
TTCCCTTCCTTCCTTCCTTCCAATTGTTACTATTCTGGCTCTCGATTATCAGACTGTCTTCATGACGCTCACTCCTAATGGGGGAGGCAAGAGCTAATCAAATAATCCTGCAAAGAAATGTGACATTTGTGAAACTGCAGCTCTGATTAGCAATAAAAAGAGAGGGGTCTGGTGTGATGGGAATGCATAAGAGAAGGGGTCTAACCTTGTCGAGAGGCTCCAGGAAAACCTCTGGCAGACAGGACAACTGGGCAAGATTTGAAAGAGGAACACGAGCTACACAGCAAAGCAGGCCAGGGAAAGGATTCCAGGCAGAGGGCGCAGCACGGGAAAAAGCTCTGTGGTGGGGCAGTGCATGGTGAACACGAGGCTCTGGAAGGCAGTGTTGGGGCTCAGAACACACCACCCTGCAAAATGACTGTAGGAGGCCAGAATCTGCCACCCCCAAATACACCTTTTTGGCATAATGATTGCTTTGAGCTAGTTATTTTGAGGAACTGCAGACACAGGCGTAGCTCTGAGAAGTTGCCCTTTTGTA
>NW_007737232.1:39328-55376 GCF_000696425.1 Galeopterus variegatus | reverse complement strand
GGGAGCTAAAGGTGAATGAATCTATTCACACACATACATACACACACACACACACACACACACACTCTCACGCACACACAAAAAAACAACCAAACAACAACAACAACAAAAACAAAACCGGGGGAGGGGGGAGAGGAAGATATAACAACCACAATTTTTTTTTGAAGCTCTTACAACAAGAAAATGGAGGGGACCCACCTGGGTGGGAGGGGGGAGAGGGAGGAGGGAGGGAGGTTTCGGTGATGGGACATAATAATCAACTACATTGTATATTGACAAAATAAAAATAAAAAATAAATAAATAAAATTAAAAAAACTAAAAAAAAGCTCACTCCAGAGTCACAGAAGAAGCAATTGCTCTACCAAATGACCAGACATCAACATAGAGATATTTAAATATGGAAAAACCAAGAAAATATGACACCACTGAAAGAATACAGTAATTCTCCAGTACCAGATCCCATAGAGCATGAAACCTTTGAAATGACAGAAAAGGAATTCCAAGCAACAATCTTAAGGAAACTCAATGAGATATGAGAAGGATCAGTTAGACAACATAACAAAATGGGTAAAGAAATTCAGGATACAAAGGAGGAAAATTACAAGAGATTCATACCTTAAAAAAGAATGTAGCAGAATTCATGGAACTGAAAGACTCATTCAACAAAATAACAAACACAACAGAGAACTGAAGCAGCAGGCTAGAGTAAGCAAAAGGAAGAATTTCTGATCTCAAAGATAGTCTTTTTGAAATAACCCAGACAGGAAAAAAAAAAATTTAAATAAAGAAAATCTAGGAGAGTTAGCAGATAACCTTAAGTGCACAAACTTTCAAATCTTGGGTGCCCCAGAAAGGAAGGAGAAAGGAAAAGACATTAAACACCTATTCAATGAAATAATAACAGAAAACTTCCCAGGTATAGGGAAGGACATGGGCCTTCAGATCCAGGAGGCTCAAAAATCCCTAAACAGATTCAACCCAAAAAGATCCTCTCCAAGGCACATTATAATCAAGTTGGCAAGGCTCAAAGACAAAGAGAGAATTGCGAGAGAAAAGCATCAAGTCACCTATAAGGGCCTCCCTATCAGACTAATAGCAGACTTCTCAAAAGAAACTCTACAGGTCAGAAGAAAATGGGATGATGTATTCAAAATAGTAAAAGAAAAAACTGCCATCCCAGAATACTATACCAAGGAAGGCTATCCTTCAGAAATAAGGGGAAAATAGTATATATATCTTACTTTGCAAGATGGTGGAAGCACAGAGAGCAGAGAGAGACAGTTCCTCATGCACTGTCCTTTTAAACCCCTTAGAACCACATGCATGACCACCATTTTTAATCTATTCACTGTGGCATGGTCCTACAATCTAATCACCTCTTCAAGGACCCACCTTTCAATTGCTATAATAGGACTTCCTGCCCTCAACAGTTACAGTGAGGATTAAGCTTCAATGAGGTGGTGATGGGGTGGCAGGGGATGGGGAGCATCCAGTCTACAAAAGCAACCTACAGAATGGGAGAAAATATTCACAAATTATTCATCTGACAAGCAATTAACATCCAGAATATACAAAGAACTCAAACAACTTAAGAGTTAAAAAAAAAAAAATACAGTAACCTATTAAAAAATGGGCAGAGGAGCTGAATAGGCATTTCTTAAAGGAAAACATACAAATGGCCAACAGACACATGAAAAAAATGCTCAATATCACTAAGCATCCAGGAAACGCAAATCAAAACCACATTGAGATATCATCTCACTTCACTTAGACTGGCCATTATTGAGAAGACAGAGGATAACAAATGCTAACAAAGATGCACGCACATAAAGGAGAACCCTCCCACAGAGTTGGTTGGTGGGACTGTAAGTTAGTACATCCATTATGGAAAACAGTATGGACATTCCTCAAACAACTACAGATAGAACTGCCATATGATCCAGCAATCCCACTACTGGGTATATACCCAAAGGAATGGAAATTATCATGTCGAAGGGATATGTGAACTCCCATGTTTTTCGCAGCTCTATTTACAATAGCCAAGAGTTGGAACCAACCTAGATGTCCATTGACAGATGATTGGATAAGAAAAAAGTGGTATATATACACAATAGACTATTCTGCCATAAAAAGGAATGAAATTCTGCCATTTGCAGGAACAGAGATGAACTTAGAGAAAATTACATTAAGTGAAATAAGCCAGGCGTAGAGAAAGAAGTACCACGTCTTCACTCATAAGTGGAAGCTGAAAAATAAATATATAAACAAAAGAGAAAGAAAGATACAACCATCAAAAAAATTCCTTGAACATTCAAAAGGAGCGAAGAGAACCAAGGTTACCAGAGGTGGGAAAGGGGGAGTGGAAGGGGGCCTAAGGAAAAATTGGTAAAGGGCCACAAAACAAGTTTACATTGTATACCACCTCATCAAAACAGTGAAATAGATATTTTTCTGCCAGTATCCTGCCTTTCTTCCCTTCTTCTTGCTATCTCCTCCAACCCACATCCAAACCGCTGGTTTAATATCTGTCAACCAATTCCTTTAAGCCTATACCTGGCAACCAATTGATTTGTTGTGCTCTATCAAGGAGGTTGAATTTGACTGTGCACACTTTAAAGATCAAATCATCTTCCAAACCCAAAACAATGATGCCCCCTGAAATCCCTCAAATTCATGCCAACAGACACCTGCTTCATCTATCTCAAGGCCAGATTTGTGTATGTGACATTCTGAAGGTACAAGAATGAGTACCTCTGTACCTAGATTATAGGGACTAAAAGAGGTGAATGACCTCAAATGTTCAACCCTGAATTCTTGAGAAATTGACAGTGCTGCTAACAGACTGGAGACAAGGGAGATGAATTTTTACTAAATGCAGGGTTGTTATTTGAACAAAATTCTTTAATGCACTATAATTTAATCTTAGGCCTAATCTCAAATTTCTCTTTCATACGTTTTACTCTTTCTTGCTTAGAATATTTGTAATTTTTCCCAGATAATTACCATATCTCCTTTGCTTCTTCTTAGATCTTATGCCACTCAGAGGCCCACCCATTACCCCAGTTGGTTCAAATTCCATGAGAACAGAATTGGCCAGAAACAAACATTCCAATATTTGAGAGCAGAGCATGAATGGTTTTTTATCAATGGTAATTAGAATTTGGTTTTCCTCATGGACTGTGTAGTTTAACTGATTGCATTTAACTATTCATTTAGAGAGAGGAGAAGAAGGAAGAAACTTATGACTAACTGGTATGGGGATATAAATGCACCAGCCCCTTTGTCCCTGATCAAGACAACTCCTAACATGTAACGCACACTGTCTCCAAAACTTCCCTATGGGATGAAGCCAAAGACACTCTCCATGGTAATAGCACATGCTTCCTTGACCTCCTTTCCTTGCCAGTCCTTCTTACCCACTCTTCTATTGGTTTCTCCTGAGAAGAGAAACCATTTGTACATGTATCCGCATCTCAGGGCCAGGCTCTGGGCTACCCAAATGAGGACAGGGAGTGTAAAGGAGAGAAGTCTTCCTTGAGGGTTCACGTAGGCCAGGTCCTGAGGGGCTGGAAGAATTCAACAAGATAAAGGAGATAAGAGTTTCCCCCCAAGGTGGTAGCGAAAAGGGGGTGCCATGGACAGACATTTCCTACAGCATGAACAAAAGCATGCTGGCAACAAATAGCCTGGAATTTGTAGGGAGCTAAAAGCACATGCAGAGCATAAACTTTGAGGAAAGGATTGGCTTGTGAGTGATAAGAGAGGTAGGCAGGCACCACATCTTCAAAAGCAGACGCATTTGGTATACTAGAACCAGTAGCAGCCAATTATTAATTATACAGAAATCATGTGAGCTGGTTGTTAACCTGTGGTAGCTTGGAACTGGCCATGGTGGGAGTATTTACACCACGGAAATTTGCGAACACTACAAACCAAGGCTTTTTAAATAGAGCTGGTTTACCAGCACACCACTTTGGCATGCAAAGAAACCTGCTTTTTACCCCATAGGCAGCAATGGGGAGGCCATTGACTGATTTTAGCAGTAGAGTGATATAGCAAGTTTTGTATTTTATATCCAGCAATGTGATAGCTATGTGGAGAAAAATAAGGGTCTGAACCAAGGAAATGGTAGCAGACATGGGGTACGTGGGATGGAAAGATCTACTGATTGGATGTGAGGATTGATGGACAGGTTGACTAAGTAAACGGTTGGACCAGCCAGCAACTGAGCTGGAGAATACAGAAGAAAAAGTCAATGTGGGTGACAAGCTTCTTTCCAGAAATGTTGAATTTCAGAATTCCAAGCAACTGGGCAGTTGCATATAAGAATGGGAATCTCCATGGCTCCAGTCACTTCAGAGAAGAAACAGGGCGAGTCCTGGCTAGGCATTCGCTCCTCCTTGGTGTGACAGTTTCTGTTGCTGACCACCTATTGTCAGTTTCCACCTGTGCTCATAGCTGTTTAGGCCTCAAATAGAAGGATACCTCCTCTGAAGGCAGGGATGCTCTGGCCAACTTTGGCAGGCCGAGGCTCTAGGTAACTCCACCTCTTCTGGATTTATAGTTTCTCTCTTTCTCTCTCTCTCTCTCTCTCTCGCTCTCTCTCTCTCTCTCTCAGGCATTTAAGCCAAGGGCCTCAGGATATCACATAGAATGATGTT
This sequence comes from Galeopterus variegatus, assembly GCF_000696425.1. NCBI lineage: Eukaryota > Metazoa > Chordata > Mammalia > Dermoptera > Cynocephalidae > Galeopterus > Galeopterus variegatus. The sequence continues at coordinate 50,714 of NW_007737232.1, read as the reverse complement.
TGTGTAGCCCCACTTTGTATACTTATTTAATGGCCCCCTTTCTCCAAACATCACCTTGGTCCACAAAGTCAAACATTTGTCCTTCAATTCTTCCCTCCCTCAGGTAACTTCACAGCTTTCCAGAAGAGCTGTCTCAACAAGCAGAAGGCAGCCTCAGCTTCTCTCCCTTCAGTGAGGGAGGTGATAATCCCAATGTCTGGAGAATTGACCTCAGGCTCCCAAATACCCATCTTGCTTCTTTTCTAGGACCTAGGGAATCTAAGGAAAATGGTATTCCTGGAGGCTGACCATGACCTACCAGTTTCCTGAAGAAGCTCTGGCCTTCCTTGCATTCCTTCATTTCACAACATAAATTATTGACTTTTGCTTGCAGATGTAGGTTTCAACAAAATTCTATAGGCATTTCTAAGTGATTTTTAAATAAGCGAGAAAATAGACATGCCTTATTCCTAAAGCTCTATCACCTCCAGGCCCCTATCTCAACAGAGTTAGAAATGACAAATCCAGCACAGACATTTTGAGAATGAATTTTTAAGGCCAACTTTAATGCCTGCATACTGAAAATATAGTCATCAAAGGAACTCTGGAAACTGCCATTCAAGTATGAAACAGATAAATTTTCCCCAAATAATAAAAATTATGAGTTTGCAAAAGTATGTAGGTGACCAAACAGATAACTTCAGCAATAGCTTAAATGTAAATCTTGGATTTTATCCTTAATGCTCCTTTTCAGTGTAGCACTGACGTTTAGTAGGCCTAAGAAAAGCATAAGGGAAAACACTCCAAGAAATGTTTTGTAATCGAGAAGGGCTTTCATTTAAAAGTCCAAAATCCCTGCACTAAGCATATTTGTATAGAGAATTTTTTCATTTGAATTCCAAAATTGTTTTTAAACATCTTGGGAAAATGTTTAGAAAAAAAAATTCAACACCTAGCTAGCTTTCAAAAAGTAGACATTCTTTACTTTCATCTCTATACTTAGCTCAAAACTAACTGGATTATTTTTTGCCAATATTTCTCAGTACTTTCACGTAGGAGCTAATATAAATCATGAAAGATTTAATCTCAAAGGGTTCTTTTGGAGTATAGAAGTGGAGAAGAGATTTATTTATATGAACCATTAGCAACATAAATGGAAATTGCTCTTGGGACATAATCATCCACTTTAAATATATAGGATATGGCTAAATGGCAATAAAAGCACGGGATTCCCTTAGATAAACATGAAAACTTCAATGTATTAGGAGTTTTTCTACTTTAATATGCATTATATTAATTTATAGACTTTTTTTTAGAGGTGGAGTTAAGGATGGGATTTGAAGCCAAAAGGGCCCTCAACTGGGTAAGTCACTTCACTTATTGGGCCCTTAGTTTCCTCACCAATGAACGTTAGGAAAAGAAAGCAAAATATGGAACACTTCACAAATTTGCATGTCATCCTTGCACAGGGGTGATGCTAATCTTCTCTGTATTGTTCCAATTTTACTATGTGTGCTGCTGAAGCCAGCACTAATTTCTAGACTTTTTTAATATAAGAAGGTAACTTGGATTGAAATGATTCTCAAAAGTGCAAGAGTTTAATATTTAAACTCAAATTAAGGGAATAAGGGAATGTATTGATCAACTACAGACTGGTTTTGGCTTTAGCTTAATAATGTTTATATTAAGTAAAGAATAAATTGTTATTTCACAGTCACATTATATATACTAGCTTAATGAAGAGATAAACTTTCTCTTATTTAAAAATAACATGAAAAGTCACAAACCAATCCAATATCTAAGATGGGTCATTTCACACTGGGAATTGCACTTTATTTATTCATATGTAGAGAATGTCTGAAGAAAAACAGTAGCTATGGCATAGTGAAAAGACCACTGGCTTCAGAGCAAACACAGCTTAGCTTGAGGGCTGGCACATTCACTTTTCCAATAAATGGAGAAATTAATATCACTGTTTAATTTTAAGCTGGTTTCTTAAATACTCTTTAAATTTTTTCTTACAAAGATAATGATACGAAGATAATGCTATGAAGATTAAGATTTATGTTAATATATTTAAAGTCACTGGCATAATGCCTAATATGGAACCAACCTAAATGTCCATCAAGGGATGACTGGATAAGGAAAAAGTGGTATATATATACAATGGAATACTACTCAGCCATAAAAAAGAATGTAATTCTGCCATTCACAGCAACATGGATGAGCTTAGAGAAAATTATGTTAAGTGAAATAAGCCAGGCACAAAGGGAAAAATACCGCATGTCCTCACTCATAACTGGGTCTCAAAAAAGAAGGGAGGGAGGGAAGGAAGGAAGGAAGGAAGGAAGGAAGGAAGGAAGGAAGGAAGGAGAAAAGAAAAGAAAAAAAGAAAAGAACCACAATAATATGTTGAACTCTCAAAAGGAGAGAACCCTAAGGGCACTAGAGATGGTAGGAGGGAGGGAGGGGTTTGAGGAATGATTGGTTGGGTAAGGGGCATAAAGAATAATTAGGACTTGTAATACTGAATATGCTAATAAAAATAAATAATAAAAAAATACTTAATATATACTAGATGCTCAATAAATAGTAGCTACCTTACTTAAAAAACCCAGTGGCTCCCCATTGCCCTCCAATTACTTAACATGGATCCGAAGAGCCTCCATGACCTTGAGCCCCTTACTTCTGATGGCTTCCTCTTGTAACATGTTCCTCTCATGCTCTTTACCAGTGCTCTCCAAAGTGGGGCATGTGGACCAGGGGAGGTATAGCAGACTCTTTTTGGGCCCTACCTATATTTTTCAGGTCTTACCATTTCAGGACACACCACACAATTCTAAATGGCAGCATTTGTCTAGGGGCTTTCTCTATAGTTGCAGAAGGTCATTCAGCCTGTTTATGCAAAAAAACTGAAAATGCTGGAGATTTAATGCCTCCCAGGAGTAGCCTTCTACCAGTGACTGAGGGTTATTAAATACTCCTTCATTATCCTTCAAGAGGGATAAGTCTGAGACATCTGTCAAGGACTGTGAAGGGTCTGAGCTTTTGCCCTGCCTGTAAGCTAACGGGTTAGCCTGCCACAGTTTCATACATGCTGGCAGAAAACATGAGACCTGTGGGACAAAAACAAAGGACTTTATTATTCATGGCACAGCAGACAGCATGAGCTTCTTGTTCCCATCGGTTCCCCTTGAACCCAAATCCCATGGGGGTGATGTGGAGAGGTCTAGGTGGATGCTATGCCCCAGTGGATCTGTTTCATAGCTGAAGAACCCCAAGCTTGGAAACTCTGTCTTATAAAGTCTACCAGCAAACTGCCCAACCTTTCTCCCAGAGAAAGACATTATCTTTATTATCCTGGTGAGGAAACAGGTCTTCCCTCTGCCCCTGGATGGAGGCACTATCTCTATGTTCCAAGATTGTTTGCTGTGCGAACATACTTTAAAACACAGGCAAGAACAACAGCCATCGCAAGATGCATAGAAACATGTAGAATTGCCTCCCAAGAGTGTGCCCAACATCATCACACTTCCCCAGCAGGACCAAGCCCCAGTAGTCCACAGTGGCTGATAGTAGTTGATAATGTACCCCTTATTGGTTTCCTTCCTTTTTCTGTCTCATTTCTCACTCCTTAGCAGTTGTTTCCTAAGATCACCTGGCAAATAAATTACTTGCAGATACCTGAACAAAATTGGGATGCTATTGGGAAAGAAGAAAATAGAGAATAGATGGTAGGTCAGTCATAGACAGAGTCCACTACAACTTACTTGTATTTCTCCTGCAGAAGTTAGGAGCATTTGCTTTAGACACTGTAGTTCAGCTAGCCTAAGAAAGCAAATAGAGCTATCTATCTGGCATTAATTCAAAATACACAGTTTTAATTGAAATGCATCTTGCAGTGTTTCCTGAGCAACTGATTGAATTACCTCATTGATGTAGCTAAACTGCTAAGAAACTCATTGGTTTCAATGATTAACCAATAAGATGATCCCGTCATGGAAGAAAATGGACTTTATGACAGATTCTGATATATGTTCAGAATAGGATTTGGTAACTGTGTTATCACTCATGAGAAAACAAGATTTGCTCATTTCAAAGAGTAGGATGTTCTTTATTGTTAAATCACACTGGTGAGGATTCACTTTAATTGCACATGTGTATAATCCAGAAACACCATGTTTTTAGTTGATAGCTATAGTTCTAGCCACAAACAAAAATAAGGATGTTTTCAGTTTGTTTCCCCAGATGGCATCTAGCTTTCTCAGCTTCCACTTTTCATCACTTTGACATCCTTCAGTTTTGGTCATGATGTTCTAAATGGCAAGGTCTGTTCTAGGGAGAGCTGTGTTAATGTGTCTGTGAAACTGCTGAAAGACAATGCTCTATTCCATTCTTTCTCAAAGTGTGGTCTCTAGACCAACAACATCAGCATCACCTGAGAACTTATTAAAAGTGGTGATTCTCAGACCCCACCCAGGCCTACTGAATCAGAAACTGGGGATGGGGCTCATCCTCTCTTTAGCAAGTCTTCCAGATGATTCTGACACACTCTCAAATGTGAGAACCTCTGCTGAGTGTCTAACCCAAAGTCCCAATTCAAGTAAGGAACTCCTAATGGCATCTAAATCGAGGAAACCATCTACTGGCAGCCTGATGATACAAACTGAAGTAGCTTAAAAAACAGGTTTTGATTGTGCTGAGGGTGGATTACCTGGGAGATTATATCCTAAATGAACTAAAACATGGACCATTAAATCATCCAGTTTTTATTCTTTCCTCTAATGAATACTTTGAATGATTTTGATTTTGCTGTTTGGGGCCTTCTTTTGTCCCTTAGAAAGGTGACATTATCTTCATTTCATAAAGTGGCATTCATATCTTCAAAAAGGTCTTTCCTGATTAACCCTGTCTTCCTCTGATGTGGCATTTTACACTATGACTTGGTGTCTTAACATTTGCATATTCATTTTGCATGACATTAATCTTCATTCAAGCCACATGCTTTGAAAATACTCTCTGAGTAGGTTACATCCATCTGTCAGACCAGAGCTTGGCACAGACCATGATTTTTTCTCATCTCCTTGGAATCTATTTGGCCTCTGTGTCTATGTAGGTCAATGCTATGCCAACCAAACAGTGATATACATATATGTGTGTGTGCATGAGAAGGGGGGGCGGTGCAGAGGAGAGACTTGGCACCACACGTCTTAAAAAAAAGAAAAAAAGAGAAACCATTCAAATTGTCCTCGAACCATGCATCCAGAAGCAAGTTTCTCCAAATTCCCTGTCATCTTCACAATGCCTCATTAACAACAATGAATGATATACACTTAAGAATTTAATGAGGCCCATTTTCTTCCAACTGACCAGCCAGAGACCAGCCAGAAGAACAAGACTGCTCCTCTGTGGTGGCCATACACTGAGATCTGGGTCACTGCTGCAGAGGAGAGATGAGGCTAGGGTGACCAACTGTTCCTGTTTGCCCAGGGCTGAGGAGTTTCCCAGCATGTCAGACTTTCAGTGCTAAAACCAGGACAGTCCTGGATAAAGCAGAGCAGCTGGTCATCTTTGCTGAAGCATCTAATTTAGAGAACAATGAAATAGAGTTAGCAGGCCCAGTTTTCCCATTGCACCCTACCCACTACTCAGGCCAACCAGCTGAGATGCTTCCATGATGGGACCTTCTCAAATCCTGTGATGCTGACACTCTCCAGGGAAGCCCTGGGCAAAGTTGTACAATGTGCAAAATGGTCACTACTTCCACTTTCCCCATTTTACAGCTTTCTTTACTTCTCTGCCCTTCCTGTAGCCCCCAGTTCCTGAGCCTTTCGTTTCTTGCTTCTTCCACTCCTCCCACCAAACCTTGCTCAGAGGAGATTTCATCCACAAGAAGTTACATAGACTGATAAATAGCAGTGATTCTTAAAACTGACTACATATTAGAAACATTCAGGATGCATTTTAAAAAGTCCCAATGCCTGAACTTCACTGACTGACATTCAGATTTAATTGATCTTGGGTAGATCCCAGTGTTGGTATTTTTTAAAAGCTCCTTTGATGATTCCAATCAACAGCTAGGGACAAAAGCCATTGACTTGGAGCATTTGCTCTAAATGCAGCCAGACATTGGAATCATCCAGGAAGCTTTAAGAAGTACTTATATCTGGGTCCCACCCCCAGAAAATCTCATTTCATTGTTCTGGGACACAGTATGAACTTCTGGATTGGCAAAAAAGGATCACATTGTGTGGTGTTGAATATACTAGTTATCCTGATTTGAGCATCACATATTGCACACAGGTATTGATAATCAACATTGTACCCCATAGATATAGACAATTAATTATGTCCCAATAATCATTATCATCATCATAACAAACTCCCTAGAAGATTCTAATCTGTTTGAGAACCACTGATCTGGCCTTGCTAATCAAAGTGTGCTCCACTCACCAGCAACTTTCAGTACCACCTGCAAGCTTGTTAGACCTGTAGACTCATGGGCCCTACCCTAGACCTACTGAAACCAAATCTTCAGGTTAATAAGATTCCCCAGGTGATTCATATGCACATTAAATTTGGAGAAGCAATGGTTTAGAGTGTTGCCCTCTTCCAGAACATTTAACAAGAAGTTCAACTTCGACCAGAGGAAGAGAGTTCTCTTGCAAGAATTTTAGGCACCAGACAGAAGGTAGGAAGCATTTTGGTAAAAGGAGGGTTTCCCCAGTCCTCTGAGTCATGTCCCCAGAAACAGTCACCTACTCCTCCTACTCATAAGAACATTCTGGTGTTATTAAATGTCAGCTGCAGTTATACATCTGGCTATGAATCAGCTAAGGGGAAAATAGACCCTGTGGGGGGTTGTTGCTGGTATTTGTGCTTCCTGGAAATGGCTGGCAAAGTTCAGGAACTAGAACTGGTATCAAAGTTATCCGGGAGGAGTGTTACTTTTAAAAAGAAAGATTTGAGCAAAATGGGCCCTACCCGACTTAGAAAGCAAAAAGTATGGGTTTGACGGGGTAGGAATGACGCAAAGGAATAACATTAAAGAGATTGAAGTTAACCCAAATTAGAAATTATGTATATCAGTGGACATTAGCAAATGCTTCTATGTACAACATATTGAATACTTCAAAAGATACAAAAACAAGAGCCTAAGCAGAAAACGGTGATGAACTTTACTTTAAAAATGAGTAAACGTTATTTAGTTCAATTCAGAGTTGAAGGACTGCTAGATGCCTGAGCTGCGCCTCTATTATAATGCAGTATCGTTCACTCCTTCCTTCTCTATTCATACTTATTCAGAATTACACCTCATTACCCAAATGCACTGGTGAGGAGCGAAAATGAAGAGTACTGCTCTGAATCACTCCTAAATGGCTTTATTCTAAAAGACCCCATGAAGAAGCGAGAGGCCCCTAAAGTTCTCTATGGAACTGAGAACAGGGAAAGAGGTCTACAGAACTGAAAAATGCCAACCAGTTCTGTCTTCGGGAGAGGCCTTCTGGGTCAAGTACCCAAATTCCTGTGCCCTAGATTCTAATCTCAGGATAGTTACAATTTATTCCAGGATCTTTTGTATCTCAATGGTATCCAAGGGGAAAGCCCAACCCTAAGCCAGTTAGTCCACAAGAGGCAGGCTTCCTGAATCCCAGCAATTTGTGCAATTGCACGTGGCTTTGACAAGTAGCAAAAGCAGAATCAACTCTCATACACAAGAATCCAAGGAACAATGGACACCACATTGGAACCTTAAGAGAAGAGAACGGATATGATATTGATGGGGGTGGGAAACGGGGAGAGGGAGTGGGGAAAGGGAGGAATTGGTAAAGGGACACGAAAATCAACTGCATTGTGTAATGATAAATAAATAAATAGATAAAATTCAGTTTAGAGGCCACAAAGGAGGGAGCTTGAACCCATCAATTTAAATATATCTGGGAAGGCAATACCTCTTACTAGGCCCATCATCTAGGCACTTAGCAACAATGAATTCAGACTATATTTAAGGAATAATAATAACGCAATCATTTCAGCATGGACATCTCTAAGGAGCTTGTTAGCAATGCAGACTCTAGTCCCCACCCCAGATTTGCTGGATCAGAATCTGCATCTTAACAAAATCCCCAGGTGATTTATATGCTCATGGAAGTTTAAGAAACATGGATCTAGAGAAAAGGACCACAACAACCAACAGACAGCTAAGTATTGACAGAAGCACCTGTGGGAGAGCAAAGAAGTGCAGCAGGAGTCTGGCGAGATGCCTGTAGAGCGTAAAAGCCCAGGATGACAGCACAGAGAGAAGAGAGAGGCACACGGCCTTAGCCACCACAACTCCAACACCTCACACAGGAGGAATTTTCCCTTTGTGGCAAAAAGGTAGACAGAGGACCCTCACCAACCCCCATCCTCACTACAGAGATCTGCAGATCCTTTGGCAGGACAAGCCTGGAGCCAAGTGTGGGGAGTGTCCTAGAATACACACACTGCATCACTCTAGAGCAGTAGCACAAACTGTGCACTCCCCATCTCTACCTTCATGACCCAAGCTGATGCAGGATGACACCATCTTGAAACCAGAACCCTAATGGGAGTGCTCCCTGCTCTGGACCCAGTAGCCATGGTGCTTCCTCAGACTGAAGGCTCTACCCTCATCCCAGCACACTCACAAGAGAGGCTACAAGGCCCTGATCCCAGCAGCTTGAATCTTGGGCCCACAGCAGCTAAGACTCTAGTTCTGCAGTCTGGGAAGCCAACCCCAGGCCTGCTGAACTGATGTACCACCACGTCCCAGGCCAAAGATCAGACAGGCAGACCCTCCTCAGGTAGACCACCCCCATTCCTGCCCCTACCTTCTAGCCCCGCCAGCTGACTGAGTTCTATGTAACTGAGGCTCCAACCTGGAAAAATAGCTCACGGGTCTCTACTCTAATGACCACGCCCTTGGGCCTGTGGAAATAAAGCACATCTTCACGTCTCCAGAGAAAAGGCCAGGCGGTTTTGCCCTCCACAGTATTGCCTAGTGGCCTCGCTCACCACCCAAGAGATGACTAGCAGGGTCACCGCTAGGCCCCAGGAAGTGACTGGACAGCCTCCTTTCTGCTGCCCTGCCTCAAGGCTTCACCCACCATCCGAGAAGTGGGTGGCCAGGCCTCCTCCTGTTAGGCCTGCTATCTGACCTTGCCCACCACCCAAGAAGTGGCTCAGAAGCCCTGCCCTTTGCAGATCCACTCCCAAACCACCAAAGGAAGCATGACCTTGCACCTGGCCTGAAGAAGTGGTACAGCAGATGGGGCACCAGCAGACCCACACCTAGCTAGCCAAGCCAAAGCACACCCAGGATCCCAGCTCAGAGAAAGAGTTCAGCCGTCATGCCCCTGGAAGACCCACCCCTGAGTCTTTGAGCTATCACATGCACACACACATCCAAGTGAGAAACAGCTTGGCTGACATGCCCCTGGTGGGCCCAACTCTGGTCAAAGAAGCAGCATGATGACCCAGCCACTAGCAAACCAGTCCTGGAGACCCTGACATGCCATATGCCCACACCCCCAGCCTGAGAATCGATCCAGCAACCACATCCCCAGTGAGCCAGCTTCTGAGACAACTGACCCACAGGGCACATGTGCACAACTCCGGCCTGTGAACCAACACAGTTATCAGTCTGCAAGCAAAGCTGTGCCACTGCAAATGTTTTCTCTCATTCTATAGGTCATCTCTTGCCTCTTTTGGATGTTTTCCTTGCTGTGCAGAAGCTTTTTAGTTTGATATAATCCCATTTGTTTATTTTTGCTTTTGTTGCCTGTGCTTTTGAGGTCTTATTCATAAAATCTTTGCCCAGACCTATGTCCTGAAGTGTTTCCCCTGTTTTCTTCTAGAAGTTTTATAGTTTCAGGTTTTCCATTTAAGTCTTTAATTCATTTGGGGTTGATTTTTGTATATGATGAGAAATAGGAGTCTACTTTCAATCTTCTACACATGGATGTCCAGTTTTCCCAGCACCATTTATTGAAGAGACTGTCCTTTCCCCAATGTATGTTCTTGGCTCCTTTGTTCTAGAAAATCAGCTGGCTGTAGGCATGTGATTTATTTCTGGATTCTCTATTCTGTTCCATTGGTCTATGTGTCTCTTTTTATGCCAGTACCATGCTGTTTTGATTACTATAGCTTTGTAGTATATTTTGAAGTCAGGCAGTGTGATCCCTCCAGCTTTGTTTTTGCTCATATAATTTTTGGATATTTTTTCCTATTTCTGTGAAATATGTCTTTGGTAGTTTGATGGGGTTTGCATTGAATCTGTAGATCACTTTGGGTAGTATGGTCATTTTGGCAATACTGATTCTTCAAATCCATAAACATGGGATGTCTTTCCAGTTTTGTGTGTGTCTTTTTTGATTTATTTAATCAGTGTTTTATGTTTCCTTGTAGAGATCTTTCACCCCATTGGTTAAATTTATTCCTAGGTATGTTACTTTTTGTTGTTGCTGTTGTAAATGGAATTGCTTTCTTGATTACTTTTTCTGCTAGTTTATTGCTACTATATAGAAATGCTACTGCTTTTTGTATGTTGATTTTGTATCCTGCCATTTTACTGAATTTGTTTATTGGCTAGGAGCTTTTTGGTAGAGTCTTTAGGTTTCTCTACATACAAAATCGTGTCAGTTGCAAACAGAAAAAAATTTTTCTTCCTCCTTTCCAATTTGGATGCCCTTTTTTTCTTTCTCTTAGCTAATTACTCTGGCTAGGACTTCCAATACTATGTTAAATAAAAGTGGTGGGAGTGGGCACCCTTGTCTTGTTTTAGTTCTTATGGGGAGCACTTTCAGCTTTTCCCTATTCAGTATAACATTAGCTGTGGGTTTGTTATATATAGCCTTTATTGTATTAAGATACTTTCTTCTATACCTAATTTGTTGAGTTTTTAATCATAAAGTGATATTGAATTTTACCAAATGCTTTTTCTGCCTCTATTGAGATGATCATTTTTTTTTTCTTTCATTCTATAGATGTGATAAATCACATTTATTGATTTGTATATGTTGAACCATCCTTGTATCCCTGGGATAAATCCCCACTTGACCATGGTGTATAATCTTTCTGATGTGTTGTTGGATTTGATTTGCTAGTATTTTGTTGAGGATTTTGGCATCTATGTTCATCAGGGATATTGGCCTGTAGTCTTCTTTTTTGGTTATATCTTTATCTGGTTTTGGTATCAGGATGATGTTTGCTTCATAGAATGTGTTTGGAAGCTGTGCTTCTGTTTCAATCTTTTGGAATAGTTTGTATAGAATCGGTGTCATTTCTTCTTTGAATGTTTGGTAAAATTCAGAAGTAAAGCTATCTGGTCCTGGGCTGTTCTTTATTGGGAGACTTTTATTACTCATTCAATCTCATTATTTTTTCT